>NW_019154101.1:25284180-25577458 GCF_002288905.1 Enhydra lutris kenyoni | reverse complement strand
TTTTTTTTTAAGTGAGCTCCATACCCAGTGTGGAGCCCTACATCGGGCTTGAACTCAAGACCCTGAGATCAAGACCTGAGCTGAGATCAAGGGTTGGACCCTTAACGGACTGAGCCACTCCCAGGCGCCCCAGAAGGCTGATTTTGTTGTTGTTGTTGTTGGAAACCATAATAGAAATGAATTAGAGAAGTGGTTATTGGTTTTTATCTTGGCTGCAGAAGTATTTGTATAAGAGAATTTGTTGGGTGTCGCTATAGAAACAGTCAAAACTATAGCAGGGAAAGCATGGCAAATAAATCATGGATTTGCTTACCTGAATTGTTGTAGGCTCTTCCTAATTGATTTCAAAATGTCTTTGACTTTTTCATTCATAGCTGTCATAAATATCCATATCATAAGTTCACAATACATCAGCATTGAGAATACTGTTGCTAATCATCTTAATTTTTTTGGTTACTAACTTCTTAGAGGGTTGGGGGAAAAACAAATCCTGCTAATCCTTCCAAATTTCCTGTTTGTGATGGTGAAGGACTGTAATTTAAAAAATATGTATCTCCATGTATTCTTAGGATAGTTTCGGTTCACTTGGGGATTTTTCTTAATGAAAACCAGAGAGTAGTTACTATTTTCAAGTTTTATTTATGTTTTCTTTCACAAATCTATTGTGAAGTTATACTGTCCGCGCTGTCCATTTTAGGTTTTTAATAAAGCTATGGTTTGGATCAGGAGAAAGTAGTTCCACGAAGCAGTTGGTAGGGGAAAATAGCTCTGCGTCGGGCTTTTATAGACTCTCTTGCCCAAAGGAAGGGCTGCTATTGAGTCCGTTACTACTTCAGTGGAAGATGTCTTGCAGCTGTGCCTTTTTGGTTTTGTTCCAGAGATAGTATTTGTGTGCACTGTCAGAATGTCTTAAAGGCCCACCCTGGAAAGGATTCAACTCTATAAAAGGAGTTTTGTTTTATAACCTTTCACATATTCTTACAGGGTTCTGGTGGTGACGGTGGTCTTTATTGTTTTGTCTTTTAAACTGGCATTTTATTGAGACACAGGCTTCACAGTGTGAGAATAGGAATTACAGTTATAGTTTTTGTGTCTTGTAAGATACATTTAGCCAAATCCTTGGCACACGCTCCAATTAAAACAGCCCTCTCTAAACCTTGTGATTTCAGTGAGCTATTTAACTTCTTTTCTGCAGCTAAACTGAGAAGATGGCGCTTGTTTGATTATGTTTCCTTTGGGTAGTTTACTGGATTTTGACTTACAAATCAAGTTAATGTATTAGAGCATTATTCAGGGAATCCCGAAGTTTTTAAAACACCAGTAACTTCATATTCAAAATAGTTCAGTTTAACCAGTTTTGAATCCTGTGTTGATGTGACTGCTAAGAGCGCTCTCAGTGAGTGTATTCTAGGGATTGACTATATTTTCTCCATGATTTTCCCTTTCTCCTCAGTTTTTCTTTTCTTCCTTTAAATTCTCCAAAGGTATTTGGGCGCCTGGAAATGGCTCAGATGGTTAAGCATCTGACTCTTGATCTTAGCTCCGGTCTTGATCACAGGGTTGTGAGTTTCAAGCCCCACATAAGGCTCCACATTGGGCATGAAGCCTACTTTAAAAACAAATAAATAAACAAAAAGAACAACAACAAAAAACCCTCCAAAGAAGGTATCAAAGCTATGTGGGATGGAGAGCAGGGCTTTAGATGTATCCCTATCTCTCTAACTTCCTCAGGCCACTTCCTCTCTTGGCCCATGTGTGTTTCCAGTTACCTTCCCTGTAGTTTCTGGAGTGGGGGTGTCCCGCCTGCTGTCCAAGATGAATCTCTTCTGTGGGGGGGGGAGGTGTGCCGGCACATGTGCACTTTTCTTTTCTTTTTTCTTTTTTAAGATCTTATTTCTTTATTTGACAGAGAGAGAGAGTGAGCGAGCGAGCTTAAGTAGGCAGAGCTGTAGGCAGAGGGAGAGGCAGAAGCAGGCTTCCTGCCAAGCAGGAAGCCCTGCGTGGGGCTCCATCCCAGGACTCTGGGATCATGACCTGAGCCAAAGGCAGACGCTTAACTGACTGAGCCACCCTGGCGTCCCGTTGCGTGCACTTTTTTAAGTAACCTCTCCCCCTAGCCTGGGGCTTCAACTCCTGACCCAGAGTTGAGAGTCATGGGCTATGCCTGAGCCTGCCTGGCACCGCTTCTTTTGTGGTTTTGATCCTTTTTCTTCTGCCTTCTGAGCTACCTGCCATCCATTTTCCTCTTTTCTCCTTCCCGTCTTGAACCTTTCCCTATGTGGTCTCTCCCACCAAAAGCCTGCAGCGAACAGAACCCCTAGAACGTCTCCTATGCATTAACATCTTCCCACAACCTTGTACATCCCGTAGCTCTTCCTTCCCTATCCTCTAGCCTTCTCTCCACTGCTAAGCTGGAGGGGACTCTACACTTGGCTCTTACTTACCCTTCCCTGTCCAGTATTCCTTGGCCAATTGGCTGTTTCTCCTCCTGTCCACTGAACTTACTCTTAGAGGTTACCAGCCGTCTTTTCACAAGGTTTAAAAACCTTCTTGGTGCCTGAAGCAATGTGCCCTTGGCCCCCTTGTCCACTCCTCCCAGCCTGACTCTTCTCTCCTGGCAATATGTTCACGGTTCGCTGTCTTTCTCTTAGGCCGATCCTTCTGGCCCCCCCTTACAGCTTCCTTCTGTCTGCCTGGGGCTTTATCCTGAGCGTTTCTCTTCTGTTTTGCCTGGGGTTTCATCTACTTCTGTGGCTTCAGATAACACTGATGGACCAACTAGTTCCACATCTGAGCATGGAAACCCAGACTGTGTGGTTCAGACACACATCTCCAGCCCTCACCTAGCTGTACACCGTCCCTTCAGTCCAAATGAGGCTTGGGCTTTCTGTCATCCCTGTTTCCTACATGTTCTGGAAATCCCGGTCTATGTTAGTGGCACCACACTGTCTGACCTTGACTGCCAGGAACCTGGGAAATTTGTTCTGCGTTACTCCCACAATGTGATTCATTATCACCTTCTGTCCATTTTACCTCCTAAGTATTTATCGACTCCTGTCTCTTCATTTGCATCTTTGTTGCCTTTAGTTTAGATGTTGTTTCCTGGATCACTGGAGCATTGTCTTAACCAGTTTCCTTTCATTGTGTCACTTGTTCTCACGTGATTGCCAAAATAATCCTCCAGAAATGCAAAATTAATATTTTCCATCACCTGCAGGATAGAGTTAAAGCACTTGAACTTAGATACCGATCACTCATGACTCGGCTGCTCCTCCCTTCTCCGTCTCCTACACTCTCGCCCTGTGTTCCAGGCAGATGGGGTACTTACAGTTCGTTCTCCTCGGTGCTTTTATCTTTCCTGATTCTGTGCCCTTCACTTACTGTTCCCACGGGGAGGGCTATGCTTCTGCCCCTTCCAGTCAACCCAGTAAGCTCCTCCTTATCCTTCAAGGTCAGCTCAGATGTCACTGTGGGGAGCGTTCTTGCCTCATCAAGTCTGTTACTATTGAATTGTTTTGCCTGTATTTGAGCTCTTCTTCTCTGCCCTCTAGATCTTTATTTAAATACCCTTCTCTTGCACTGCTGGAGCCAAGTTTTACCCAGGTCTGTAACCCCAACAGCTATCCATAAACAAAGAGCAGTCCTCAGCGAATGAAAGGATCTTAGCAAAACCCAAGAGTACAGACCTGAGATCAAGATCTCCTAGGCAAAGGTAATGGTGAGTACGCTGGCTTGATGCTGGTTCGGCTTTATTGTTTGGGGTGGGCAGGGCCTGTGGATTGTGGGCACAAGGCACATTAGCACCTGTGCTTCGGGGTTTTCTTTGATCATTCAGCCCCAGAAAGTTAAGTTGTAAAGGCGAAGCTATAAAATGGAGCTATATTTTCAAATGACGGAGTTCACCAAATGATAAAGTTTTGAAAGTACGTGGGTTGCCCAGACAAGCGCGTAAGGCCTGTGTCAGGCAGAGCGAGGACTTATGCGGGTGATGTGAGGAGAGGCTCGCTCTGGTGTCGTATGTGCCCAGGGCATGATCCGTAGCTGTGCGCTGCATATGCCATACGCTGTAACGTGTCCCAGGCTCGCCCTGGTAGGAGCAAGGAATGGGAGTGTAGGGTTTTTCTTCGGTGCAGAGGGTGGGGGCAGAGCTGAGGAGCATTGAGGTTCACCAGATGCCTTGCCTCTGGGCTCTTAATGCCTTCTGGCCATTGGAGAGCCATAAAGGGCCTCTATGCCCTGCTTTCTCCATACTAGTGTCTCTGCTCTTTCCTTCTCATCCAGCCAGGGTAACGTCCTCCAGGGAAAGACAGTGGGATTATTTATTAGTCAGAATGTGACCCCCAGTCTGGGCTCTGCTGCAGGCTTACTGCATAGCACAGGCTTTAGCTTACCCACCTATGAAAGGCAGGGGCTAGAAGTACATGGATGCCGAGATTCCTTTTGGTTCTAAATTCTTTATTCTATGAAAACCCCATTTTGTTTGGCCATTTGTAGGGTGTTTCCCAGATGCTAGCAAGGTCTTTGTTTCTGCTTTTTATGTGGATGCTTTATTGTCTTTAACATCTAAGGCAAAGTGGGTGTCATTGCCACATTATTAGCAGTGGTATTTGTTCATTTAAAACAATACAAAGGAGCCTAAACACCATAAGTTTGTAAGGCCTTCTTTGGCCTCCTCAAGGGAGTTGTCCACTTTGCTGTGCCCTTCCTGTCCCTCTGCTGTAGCCCTTATCCCATGTGCTGTAATTATTTATGTATCTGCCTTTCTTGCCAGACTGGTGAATTCTCGGAGGGCTGGAATGGGGAAGAACCTTTGAGCCCTAAGGCTTTAGTGTCTAGTGCAAATGATCCTTTGACATAACTGAATGAAAATAATACATTTTAAAGTAAATGCTAGGTTACTGTAGTTGCCTGAAAGTATAATTCTAACAGTGATGCTTTTGACTTTTGAGTTAAAGCTCTTAACAAATCCTTTTATCTTAACAACTTTTAGATGGTGTCAGAACATTAACTTTTTGATTATGGATTCTTAACCACCACCTCTTTATGCTTTGTCTTCCTCCATACCTGTTCCTATTCTTTATCTATAAGCCCTTTGTTTAAAAAAAAAAAAAAATCTAGGACCATATAGCTTATTTTCCCCTCCAAAGTCTCATAAATCTATAGTACTTTCGAATATTACATTTTAAAAAATGTGGTAGGGATGAGACTTGGCAAATTGTGGAAGTTTTTCTGGATTTAGAATCTGAGAGAAGCTAAACTGTGGTGGTATGTGGTCAAAGGAGAACTTATGCAAAGAAGCCATGGAACTAGTAAGTGGGCTTTTTTTTTTTTTCTTTTTTCATTTTGCTGACATCAAATATCAGATAACGGTGATGAAATGTGGGCTGTTACAACATTTTACAGACCAGTGGAAGCTCATCCAGGTTAAAAGAGTGATAAAACTTTTCTCCATGTTTGTTCAGGAAATATGGTCTTGCGTGCTGATTGGTAGGTAGGAAGAATGGATTCTCTGTAAAATCAGTAGAATCAAAAATAATGAGTTTTAGGGAGTATTTTTTAGGTTATTTTAGAGTTATGCCAGAAAAATATTTGCTTTTTTTCCCCTGGTGTGACAGATGATAATTGCTTCTCAGGCAGAAGCTAGAGGGATAAAGGTGGGAGATCCAAAGGAATGGTTATCATTGTCTTTCTGCAACACTGGTAGCTTTATTTTCTGCACAGAGTTTCTGTCTCTTATGGTTTGGGAGTTATGAGTGACCGGTTAGGTTATTGGGTCCTCTACAACCTAGTCAATTACATTTTTTTTTTTTTGTTTTGTTTTCATAAAGTAGAAGATAAGATAGTTTTAAAAGTCAGGAAATTATGATACTGGATTTAACATAAAATTCTATTTATATACAAACCCACATATACAAATATAGGAAAAATGTCTCATACTCTAACCCTGACCAACTCCCCTGAATACTTAAAAAATAGCATTCTAAAAGAACAAAAAGTATTCTGAGGATGATTAATTCCCCACCCACCATGCCTTTTTAAAGTTTTATTTAAGTAATCTCTACTCCCAAGAGCTATATGTTCCCCTCACCAAGCCAGCCAGGTACCCCTAATTACCTCTTCTAATGGAGAAAAGGGACCATGTCAGAACATGATTTAGGGTCTTCCCAAGACAGATGTAATAGATACAAATCTGTATTAACAGTGTTTTTATGGGAAGGCATTAGTGGATGTTCACCTTATATATTTTGTGTACTTTAACGTATTTAAAATCTTACTGGGAATGAATGTTTTAAATGACCCTGGTCTTGGTTTGTGTACTTCTCTGCCAGTAACCCACTGAGTAACCTTTGAGAAGTCATTTCGCTTCTTTGGGTTCAGTTTACCCATTTGGAGAACAAAGGTGTTAAAATAGCAGTAATGCAGCATTGCTGGAAAAGTACATTGGCTTAGGAAAGCAGCTGAGCTCACCGTGATACCGCCAAGTAGCCTTGGCTTTGAAGACAGATGGAATTGGTGTAAATGCTGAGTCTACCACCTTACTGGGTGTATGAATTGGGAAACTCACTTGTATTTTCTGTGTTCTCTTTTTATCTACCATAGGACTGGTTTGTTCTCTTTCCAAATTATGGTGCCATAAAACTCACTTTCCTGTCTTTTCTTAATCTTTGTTTAAACAGTGAAATTCAGATGTCTTAAGAGCAGGATCTTTCATATTGAAGACAGCAGAGGCGCTTGAGCAGTAGCATTGGGCTCCATATTCAGAAAGTAGGTGCCTTAATCAGCTTGGACTGCTCTGAGATAATACCACATTATCTCGCATTTCAGGAGGCTGGAAGTCCAAGATCAAGGTGCTGGCAAGGCGTGTTGTCTGGTGAGGGCTCTCTTCTGATGGCTTGTAGCTGGCTGCTACATAGTGAAGCAAGAGAGAACAGGAGAGAATGAGCAAGCTCTCTGCTGTGTCTCTTACAAGGGCACTGATTCCATCATGGTGGCCCCACCCTTGTGACCTCATCTAAATCGAGTTATATCCAAAACATCCCATCACCAAATATCATCACATTGAGAGTTAGTGCTTCAATGTATGAATTTTGGGGGGACACAATTCAGTCTAGAGCAGTAGGAGAGTTTAAGAGTATAGGGAGTCCAGGGGTGATAGGAGATGTCTGCAATGGACTGTGGAGATCTACCATTGTCAGCTTCATGGGGTGCAGCACTACGTGTCAGGAGTTTGGAGACTTAGGGACTCCACAGAGTAATACGTTTCAGAAAAAGGTTTGGAGCCAATATTTTTTCAAGTATATTGAAGAAAATCTGCCATTGCATAACACTGCTTAATAAACACATTTAATATTAAAGGAATAACATGATCTAAATAAAAGATGATGCTTTGAACTGACGAAGATTGGCTCTACTTGAAAATTCTACCAGAAAAACCTCACAAAAAAAATTCCCAAAACTCACCACATCTCCCTTTTTGTTACTAAAGTTTACTTCCATTATATAGAATGGCCTTTTTACCTTTTTTTTCTTTTTTTTTTTCAAGTTTTGTATTTATTTTGACGGAGATCAATCTCTTCAGAGAGGCTACTGGAACATATTTTTACTAGGTTACCATAAAGCACAGCTTACCTTTCTCTCCCTGTGGCTACAGATGACATCTTGTTTATTTAAATATCTTTTGTGGGTTTTTTTTGTTGTTGTTGTTGTTGTAATTTAAGGCTTTTCTTTAAGACTCTATAGGTGAAGTGAGCATGTAATACTCCTTGACCTAAGAACTGCTTGTTGGAGAGCGATATGGTAGCGGGATGAGGCGGTAAAAATGTGTACTAGGATCCAGAGTCTATCTTGGTTCTTATTTACTAGTGTAGACACCTGCATTGGAACACACATTTACACCCGAATTTAGGTGGAAATGTAAGGGGCGGAGGGTTGGTATTGGACAATTAAGGAAAATTTAGTCATTTCTCAGATCTCTCTGACCTGAATCTTAAAATTAATGCATTTTCCTTTAGTGCCTTTAAATGTATTTTGCTTTCCATTATGTGTCTATATTCGTATGACTTATGTATATAGGATTACCTTTTGTATCCATCATTTTTCATTTAGGATTGACAATAACAAAAGGCATTTTCAGCTTTGTCACTGTATGATTATACCTACAAATCTAAATTATAAGGAGCCTTTATTTTTAAATACAGGGTGAATAAGCAAATTCTTTTACAAATGAATCAAAATAGTCCAGTTTTCAAGACCTAAAAATGAAATATCTATGTGTCTATCCAGTTTTTCTATATCTGAAAATGAAGCAGTTTACTGGGGAAGCTTAGATTATATGTTATAGACATATGCTTTTGGTGTCTATTTGTAGGGTAGATTAAAATGACAGAAATAAAAACAAAGTTGAGGGGCGGAAGGAAAAGTTGAGGGGTGCAAACCCAAGGCCAAGCCAAAATGATACAAAAACGGAGAAGTTTTTCAGCAATAGTAGAATTATAACAAGTATAAGCATAAAATCACGGTCGTTATTAAAACCATTCTTTTTGTAAAGTGTTCATTTAGTGGGTATAACAGGCAGCGGGGAGATGACTTTTTCTTTGACCCGTGTGGATTTTCTAGCTGAGGAATGAAGTAACTTGGAACCAAGCTGGGCTTTTCTACTGAGCATGCCTTCCGCCAGCGGGGTCCAGCCTGGGTGGGGCCAGGCTTGCTCATTAAGCTTTTGGAAGCTGGCTTTCGATCAGCTTTCCACAGTCTCCTAATGACAGGGAACAGCAGACAACGGGCACGATGTACTTTTTAAAAAGCTGCGTATGTATTTTAAAGGGGAGATTTTGAGGAAATCTCAATGTTGTAGCAGTGGGTTTTGTGGTATATCCTTGCTTGTTTTTGCTCTTGAAGAAAGTTTGCTTTTGAGTCTGTCAATATCCAAGAGGTTGAAAATTTGGAAACTACTAATGTACAGAGTACATGGAAGCTGGGTAAGTATAGTGTTTGGTGAGGGAATACGTTCCATTATGTTTGGTCCAAGTCCTATGAAAAGGGTACTTTTTGTGGCCAGAGTTTAGTTTTGGCCTACTTGTTTGCATTTTTCTAGACAGATGTTGAATTTTGTAGATTATCATTAACATAAGTGCTTGTTCAGGTGGGACATCTGAGAATAATAAAGCTCGCTGGTTTATTGGACATACTTGTCCTGTTGTTCAGTTGATTTGTCCAGTGCACAGTATACTGTATGGAAGTTAATGACTCCTGAAGCATGGTGGGGGCTATGTAAGGTTGAGAGTGTACAGTTACTTTTTTAAAATATGTCAAAGGGTGACAGATTTTAGTTTATAAAATGCTTCATTTTCATGCTAACTCATTGGTGAAAAGAAGTTGTATTGTGGCTGGCACAGAGTTGAATTCACTTTTTTTTTTTTAAAGCATCTGCTGACTAGTGGCCATTAACACTGATGGAGAAATGTGTGTTGTTTCGACACTATCACACCCTAAGTAAATATAGATTGAATAAAGGATAGGTATTAACCTCTTTTTTAGTGAATATTCAACCTGGGGTCACTTTGGAGAAACGGGACAACTCCCCACAGTTGCCCAGGTTCTGACATGCAGACTTAGAAAAAACTATCTTCCTGCTTTTTCCTGCTAGAATTTACCAGTCTCACGACCTTCTTTCAGAAAGAACCTTGTTTCCCTGTTCCTTTTTAACAAAACAAGCAGTCCCACTGTGATTGCCAGCTGATCACTGTGCCTTCCTTTACTGCTGACTCTGTGGGGAACCAGTGCTGTCCTTCCACTGACGTCATGAGCTGGTATATTTGGGGGAGGGAGGCATGTATTTACTTGGGAAGTGGAAGTTTTCTGTTTTGGGGCCCAACAACGAATGGTCTCTTAAAATTATTGGCAGCATGGGTGTGGGACTAAATAATTGTGCAGGTGATCCTGGTGATCTGTACGCCTGCCTGTCAGATCCCCCGCCCTGTCCCCGTGTCGCTTGCCTGGACACGTGCTAGGATACCTTGACGACCCTCAGTTCACCATCCCACCTGGATCACAGAGTTGGAAAGGGAAATTTTAAACTCTGACATTGAGGTTAGCTTGTATTTTTCTGTGACCCCAAAGTTTGAATGCCTGGCCTGTTCTCCAGCAGGATCCTGTACCGAGTCAGGTTTACAAATGTTGAATTCTGAAATGTTTACTGCCAAAGATAGAAATATATTTAGCCAAAGTGAAACCTTGTCCTAGCCAGCCCCACCTAAGAAGTAGTTGTTTGAGGCTCTTACTAATAAGTGAAGTTGTCTTTGAACTAAATTAACGCTCAGAGTAGCAATACTTGGGGGATAAAAAGGTTTTAGGCATTCCAAGTGACCTGGTTCTAATTCCATTGTAATAACAGTTTTTCCCGCCTGGGCTCAGAGGGTCCATATGCTAATAGACTACAGCTCCTTCTGCTGACCCACCCGACTAGGGTCAACATTTGGATCTGCTTACCGAAGCTAGAAAAGTCATGCAGTTTAGTCTCCCATTTTACAGATAGATGCTGTGCGTTGGCATAACTCTTTGGTGTGGGTGTAAATATGTGAAATGGCAGAAGCGCTAATGATCCAAATTTTAAAAGTGAATGATATTTTTTGGCTACGGTTAGATATTTATGCCTGTTGACTGCAGTGTTTCAAAGCTTATGGAGAAGAGGATTTGAAAGTGTGAGATCAGTGTAGGCTCCAGCTTGGTGGCCTTGTCATAGGGTGGCGAGTTGATTGATTTTGACAAGACTTTGTCTTATGACCTATTAAAATGCAGCGTCTGCAGCCTCTGCATTTATCCTGTGCAGTTAACCTTGGTGGATTTGTCATTAGCTTCTTTGGGAAAAGCCTGCCAAACTAAAGAACTTATTTTTTTTAGCTAAAGAATTTGGAGTTTAATTCACACAGAAATAATATTAGGCTGGTTGTAGATTACCAGTTGATACCAAGGGAGTTTTCTGATAGGGCTGGGTGAGGATCCTATTCAGAAGGTAGTTGTGGGATGAGCTCAGAAAAAGCCCACTGCCGGGGCGCCTGGGTGGCTCAGTGGGTTACAGCCTCTGCTTTCGGCTCGGGTCATGGTCCCAGGGTCCTGGGATCGAGCCCTGCATCGGGCTTTCTGCTCAGCGGGGAGCCTGCTTCCTCCTCTCTCTCTCTGCCTGCCTCTCTGCCTACTTGTGATCTCTGTCTGTCAAATAAATAAGTAAATAAAATCTTAAAAAAAAAAAAAAAAAGAAAAAGCCTACTGCCTGGTGTCTGCCATGATGAGGACAGACTGCTGGTGTTGGCTTTGCACTGTTTTGAGCCTGGTTATGGATGACCCTGGAAGAAACCGCACATTCGTGTATTTTTCTTTTCTGTAGAACGTCATGTGATGGTGGTACAAATGTTGCTCCAATACTAAGAACATCACAAAACACGTTAATCAAGAAGCCGCCAGATGCATAGTGCTGTACTAGGAACATGTAGTACTCATCTGTACATTAGTTTTACCCTCTTCCTGTGAGCTTAGGAGCAGAAGTGGGCAGGGAAAGGGTATAGAGAGGAAACATGACCTTGTGCTTGTTGAGACCAATTTTGTTTGTGCTTTTCCCTATAAATGTGGAGGGAGCTGCTGATAGAGATCCGGGATGTTTATGTATGACCAGCTTAGAAGATTAATAAGAATCTTCCCATTCTGTTTTATTCCCCTTTAAAAAATTTTTTGACTTTTAGAGAAATCTATTTCCAGGTTCCCTGTTTTTACTCCTCCAGGAGAGGATAGGAATAATTCTTTTGGCCTACCTGCAAATGCACCAGTGTTACTGTTAGCACAAGACACCTTTTTGTTTTAACTCTACACCGAAGGGGAGAAGGATAAAAAATGAGCAAGGTTTTCTTAGGATCCGTGTGTGTGTGTGTGTGTTTTAATGAAAGAAGAATTGATTTACTTAAAAGACGCTGGTCTACTCTAAAAGCTTAGGTTTTGAGCTTTCCCTGCTTAGGACAACAGCCTACACAGAACAAGGGGCAGGTTTGTGATGTAGACTGAATTGGAGGCTATGGGCAATCCGTTTCTTTAGAGAATATAGAAACGATTTTAAACCTCAAATGCCAGAAAATCAATTTTATTATAGGCTATCTTAATGGTATTTTTGAGCTGTAATAGGCTGGAAGGCTTTTGTACCCATATACCTCATCTGTGAGGACAGAACTAGGTGACAGGGCAAGTTGGCTCTGTCGCTTACGGCAGTTGTGGCCTTTGGATTGTCTCCAAGGAAGCAGACCAACCAAACTGGGTTCACTTCATGCTTTGGATATTTTAATGCAAAATACTGTTCTCTTAGTAAAGCTTTTAAGTACTTCAGTTTGTGCAGACTTCTCAATGAAAAATTTGTCTCCCATATTTGTACCTCTGTACCTCATCTACCTAGTATCCTCTCACCATTCCCCATAATTATTCTCAATTCTTGTCTGTCCTTCCCTGTTTTTTTGTTTGTTTGTTTTTTGTGTGCACAGATGCAAGTATGTGTCTGTGTATTCACGTATTTGTAAATGCCACACACCTGGCTTTCAACCTGTAAGCTGCTGTACATCGCGTATGATCTGAATTTTGTTTAGTTTTTTTTTTTTTTAAAGATTTTATTTATTTATTTGACAGACAGAGTCCCAAGTAGGCAGAGAGGCAGGCAGAGAGAGAGGGAAGGAGCCTCCCCGTTGAGCAGAGAGCTCGATGTGGGGCTCCATCCCAGGACCTGGAATCATGACCTGAGCTGAAGACAGAGGCTTTAACCCACTGAGCCACCCAGGCGCCCCTGAATTTTGCTTTTTGTACTTCACAGTGTAACTCAGAGATATTTCTGTAACTGGGATGGATACCTTCTTTTAATCTCCTTATAGCTGCACAGTATTCTGTATAATGTCACCTGTTGATGGGCATTGATCTTTTGCTACAGCAGTGTTATAATGAATCATCCATACATCATTGTTTTACATTAGGTATATGCAGATATATCTATTGGATATGTTTCCACAAGCAGGATAACTGGTTTAGAGTGTATACGCATTTGGAATTTTGATAGCTGTTGGCAAATTTCATTGGTTAGTACCCATTTTCTCTTCTGGCACTTACATAAGAATGCATCTGTTTCCATAGTCTGTTCAGCGATTACATGATGAAGCTTTTGGAGTTTTTCATTCTGAATTTTTAGTTTTCATGTCTTTTACCATGAGTATGATGGAGCATCTTTTCATATTTGTGTCCTTTATATTCCTCTTAACTCTGTACTTCTCCTCCAGCCATTTCTCCCCCACCCCAGTTGGGGGTTGGTCAGCCTTAGCCAGTTCAAAAATCCAAAATAAAGTGGTTTTTTATGTTGAAGAAATTTATAACCAGGACTATTTTTTTTGGCTTTTTTATTCAGGTTACTTAAATTTTGCTAGAGAGCAAATACATCTCTAGCAAACACAACTGAGAATGAGAATTAGGTGCTCTTTAAGAAGCATGATGCCTTTTTGCATTTCAAGAGTTTAACTGAGAGTTCCCATGTAGGGGCATTGTGTGACTTCCTGGAGATATGACTGTGGTTACTTTAAAGAAAACTGTCAGCTTTTCAAACTAGTAGTAATTTCTGAATCTAAATGACCAAAATTTCTGAACCAGTAATGAGTGTTTTGAATGTATATTAATGCTCATCTTGCTACTTCTGTCCCCCACTAGACTGAGAGGATCCTTTTCATCTACGTTGCTGATATCTGGTACCTATGTGTGAAAGGACTCAAGAAACATTCTTTTCAAGAGAAAGGCCTAAAATATACAATCCACATCCTGAAAATAGGTGAAATTTGTCTAGGGGCTTGGTTAGAACATATTGCCTAGGACTGTAAACACTAAATGGGTAGTAATAGTTTGATTTTGGCTTTTTCAACAGATAATGAATTGTCAGGGTTATGCTAGGTTCTAGTATAATGAAGTCATTTGGGATTGGTGATTGTATCGAGTAAGGTTTCTGGAGCCGGACAGCCTGGCTCTGAATCCTAGCTCTCCCATGTATTGGTTATATAGCTTTGTGAAAATCCTTTATCTTGTCTTTCCTCCTACATCTGTCACGTGGGAATAATCTTAGTTCCTACTTCAAAGAGTCACAAAGATTAAAGGAATTGCCACATGCAGAGTCTCTAGAACAATGCTTAACAAATAGCTGATATTGTCACTGTTATTTTGGTTCTTACTGTTACTATTACTTTCGTTTTTAGTGAACAAAGGGACATAGTGCCTTTTTTCCCAGAACCCCTATTGGATGACAGTGACTCACCATTTATTATGAATTTACTAAATGCCAGGCACTTTATGTAGAGCATCTAATTTAACCCTGAGAGCACTGCAGTAAGTATGTATTCTATCCCTGTTTTGCTTATGAGGAAAATGAAATTCAGCAAGGCTAAGTAACATCTACAGTTGCATGGCTGGTGGGAGACACAGCTGGAATTCTGATCCTGGTCTTTTTAGTTCCCAGACTTGATCTTCAAACCACTATGTTATTTTATCCAAAGATTAGAGAGCTTTGCACAGAAAGAATGCAGCTCCAGCTCTGGCTGTTTAAAAAAAAAAAAAAAAAAGTTGGGGCCCCGTCTGGGAGAAGGAATTCAATGCAGTTCCTCAGTAATTTTGACCACACAATGCTTCATTGCTTAATGAAGAGCCAGCAGGGTTCCGGATGTCTCCATCACTTTGATTAGTGTGTGCTGTTGGAGGGCCCAATGTGACAAGGTTTATGTGCATTTTGATGACGAGAATGATATCGGTGTTGGGATCCTGATGACTTCTGCACAGTGCCTGGTTATTGAGCCCCACTCTAGGAAAGGGTATCTATTTTGGGGCTAACCCTAGTTGCTTGTGGAGAAGACTTTGCCTGGCACAGATCTTTCTTGATGTCATGTCTTAAAAAATTAGAATTCTAGTGTAGTTAATATGCAGTATTTTATTAGTTTCAGGTGTACAATATAGTAATTCAGTAATTCCGTACATCATCCAGGGCCCATCTTGATATAATTCTTAATGAGAGCAGCAAGGTCTTGGGTTTTTAAAAAAGATTTTTACCACTTATCTTAGGTGTTACTGGAATTGAATATTATTGAAAATTAGGTCTTGATTTTCACTGGGGGGAGGTTCCCCTAATATATGAAGAAAGAGAATCTTTGAGGAACTCTAAGATTTGTTTCATTCTTATTTACAGTTAGAATAAAGATTTAATCATTTATCTTACTCAGATATTGACTCAGATACTAGGTTTTAAGAATTTGAGCATCAGGAAAAAAACGGAACATTTCAACAATCATGGCTCTTAGGTATGAGGGCCATAAAACCCAGTGGGGAGTAATAATTACCTGAGATAGTTCTGGATGCGTTTCCAGTTTCTTAGGGCTGATTTTTTACCACTTTGTTTTTGTTTCTAATTTTTTTTTTAAGTGAGCTTCACACCCAGCATGGAGCCCAACACAGGGCTCGAACGCATGACCTGAGCTGAAACCAAGAGTCGGATGCTTATCCCACTGAGCCACCCAGGTGCCCCAGAGCTTATTTGCTCAGCTGTGCCCCATTGTTCTCGTAGTAGGGACTGTGGTCTCTCCCAGAACTGGAAGCTTACATGTTGAACCTGACCAGTGTGGCATGACAGCTCTGCTATGTGTCACTTTGTCCTCAGATGTTCTCCCTTCTTGGATCCTCAAGATGCCAACAGCATTCCTAGGAGTCAAGTGTATGGTGCTCAGAGACAGAAGAAGTGCCTTCTCTACCTTGTGGCTCCTTGTAGAGGGAGGAATCTTCCCAGAAGCCCACCAGCAGACTGCTTCTGCAGGTTGTCTTGGCAGGGGGCAGGAGACAGCCGGGAAGGCCTTAGACCAGAAGATCATTGCTTTGTGGCCTGGCCTGGAGGCCTGCATGTGGAGGAGAGAGTGAAGCCCAGCAAAACTTGAGTTTTGTTAGAACAAGAGAGGGTGGAGGAAATACGTGCTGTGAATGTAATCTGATCTTGCTGAGGCTTGAGCTAGCCGAGGGCTACAGTTCATATCTTTTGCATATGTGGGTTTAATTTAAGCCAGATGCGAGCTTATATCTTTACAGTAATAGTTCTCTCTCCTTTAAAGATTCTTTTTCCCTTTTAAGAAAAAACAAATAAGCCATAGAGTGTGTTATTAAGGTAACTAGGGTGGACAACATTGGACTGTTTAAAAAATAATATGCTTATCCTCACCACAGAGATCATTTGAACAACAGATCGTCCCTTTGGAATGTAGCTGTACATATTTGAATATGGAATGCTGTATTCTATAGACCTTCTGACACTCAAGAAAAATAAACCCATGAGGGAGAGAGGAATTACATGCAGTCTGCTCTAATTACGTGCAGTTGGCCTGTTTTTGTTACTCCTTCTCCAGATATTTTTTTCCTTTTTCTTCCCTTTGACTTCCTCCTCCTTTTCCCTCCTCCTTTCGTCTTTCTTGTTGTATGTATTGGAGAAGCATGGCTTTTATTCTTTCCTAAGTAGAGTTAGGTGGCTGCCGAATCATTTCTCTATTGGGGTTCCCATTTTGTTTTTTCTCCCATTCGATGCTTTCAGGGAATGAGGTTGGGTATTAAAAGACTTTCTCCTGGGCTGTAGGCTGTTGGGGGACATGCGCATAAGCCGGTGAGTGTGGGTATCAGAAAGTTTATCCTCCGGCCAGTAACACTAGATGAAAACCAGTTTTGTCAGACTTAGAAAGTGACCACATTGAAAACGCGCACACGTTGCCCATATTCTAGAAGTTCGATATTTGTGGCATAGCTTGATTTCTTACTCCTTACCTTCACAGGTAAGCCTCTCTTGATTCCCTTACCACCATTTTGGAATTTAGACATGCGTACTTTTCCCTTTTGTAAATCTGGAGTCCCCTAGCTAACGATTTGAGCTTTGTTGGTAGAATTCCAAGAGCTCCTCTCGCTCTGATCTCCGCCGAGGAGAGCCACTCTGCTGGCTGCGGCACCTGCCTTGTTCCCTGGACACAGCGAGGGCTCTTAGAGTAGCGCTGGTTCTCTCAAGGTTTTAAGGAAACATCTGGACCCAATAATTAGCATAAAGCCCGTGCTTGAAGTTCTTTGTAGGAGTGTCTAGAGTTGGGTATGTGCTTTGCTCGGCTTGTTGTGGGCCAGTGTGTTCACTAGCATGATGTTATGTGGTAGTTTATTTAGGCTAGTGAGAGAAGGCACTTTGGAATTTACCTCCCGTTTTAAAGATAAGAAAAAAAAGGTGCTGATCCTCTGTTGATGGTTTTCTGCTTGGTTGCGTGTGAAGTGATGCATGCTGTTTCTCATGGAGCCGTCACAATAATGAACACTTGTGTGGACCCATATGGGTTATGCCAACATGGTAATTGTGTCAGAAGCACATGCTTGTCTAATGGGCTTGGCTGTTCACAGTGATATTCCTTCTGGTTGCTGATAAGTAGACAGGGCTTTACTTAGTATGCTATATACTAGTGATGGGTGTTAGGTATTTGTAATTGTATTTATAATAGGTAATTAGTGGAATGAGCATAGCTAGAGTTTGGGAAACCTCTGTTCTTGGTTTGGCTTCCTGAGTCTAGCTTTGTGATCTTGGGCAAATCTCCTGTCTTTCTGAGCCTCTGTTTCCTTGTTGATAAGATAAAATGAGATATTAGAAGAGACGATTTCATAGCACTCTGACTGGTACCTCTCCGTGCCAGTCTAGACGCTGGGAACATAGCTGTGAAGAAAAGAAAGATACCAGGTCTTATGGGGGTTTCCTTTTATTGGGAGGGCTTGGGTTCCACTGCTGGAGTTTCCATTTTTTAATGGGTGTTTGAGTTTAAAGGCTTATCCACATTTGAAACTCTTGAGAGTCACAGGCATGATAATTATGGTGAATGGCTGTGCTATAATCATGTTGTCTCGATGGTGGTAATTTGTTCAAGAAACCGTTATGTCAACAAAGAAGGTAATGTTTAGGTTTGAGCTTTGTTGAGCTCTTAGAAACTATTTTAAGAATGTACTTATTTACAGATAATTATATCCACCCTTATTTTTGAGTATTTACAAAATACAATTTTATACAATTAGCCAGTTCTATTGTTTATCTTGTTTTTGTTTTTGGTTTTTATTTGGTGTCCAGGTACCATATAATGCGATATTGATTTCAGTAGTGGAATTCAGTGATTCATCACTTAAATACAACACCCAGTGCTCGTCACAGCAAGTGCCCTCCTTAATATCCATCACCCATGTAGCCTACTACCCACCAGCCTCCCTCCTGCTTTTTTATCTTGTAACTTGAATTTGGATGGATGCTATTGATCTGCTCTGAGGTTCTTAACATCTTATAAGTGTGAATACAGTAGTGATTGAGGAAGACCAGCTTTGTGAGGAATAAAGTTCTGATTTATCTGTGCTCTTTGTCTCTGTGTTAACACCTTGTCTTTAATTTCTGCCCATCAGCTCAGTTGTGAATGGCCAAGTCATAACATTCAAATATGATTTCCTTTGTGATGGGAACTCATCTATAAATTTCTTATTGGGGGAGGGCCAGCCCTAATTATAATGAATGACAATAGATTCATATTCTGTAGTCATTTTCACAAACTGGTATGGATTTTCTTTGAGGACTACGCCAAGAGCCCTGGTTGATTCTGTCATTCCAACATTATGAAATACAGGTGAAGACACATGCACACAGCTGTGTGGTCCTCCATTCAGTGGCCTTGGACAAGTCACTTAACTTTTTATTACATATAGCATGGGGATAATACCTCTTCTGTAGGATGTTTTGAAGAGCAGAAATTATGTGTATGATGTCTGACCCAGTAAGTGATAGCTCTTATGATTAAAATATAATAAATTTTAATGCTTCTAACATATAGTGAAAACTTTAATTTTATATTTCATTTCATTAAATATATATATTTAAAATATTTTGATCAAAAATCAACTTTACTTGATTGGTCTCCAGATCATTTCTCATAGCCAAAGGAATTAGAGAGCTACCAATTATCTTGATTAGCTTGGACAAGGGTGGGGCATTTTTATTTTAATTTCTATCAGGGCATTGGTTCATCTCTTAAAATGTAATTAGAGAGTATATACTAAAAATCAACTTTGGTCATTTTGTGATTAATGTAAATAATCTCCACTTAAGTGGTACATGGAAAATGGTACTTTAAAGGAGGAAAAAGATCTTCTGTGCAATATGGGGCCGGTTCAAGAACTCATGTAGAGATCTTACTGGAAGGCATGGTTTTGCATTTTAAATACCTAATAGTGATACACCCACTAGAGAAAATAGTGTGGACGTTCCTCAGAAAATTAAAAAAAAGAAAAATTAACTACCATGTGATTCAGCAATTCCTTTTCTGGGTTATTAGAAGAAAACGAAAGCACACTAACTCAAAAAGGTACATGAACCCATATTCACTGTAGCATTATTTACAATAGCCAACATGTGGAAACAACCTAAGATTCCACTGATGGGAGAATGGATAAAGAAATTGTGACACACACACGCATGCACGCGCACGCGCGCGCGCGCACACACACACACACGACTATTTATTCATAAACAAGAATGGAATCTTGCCATTTACAGTGACATGGATGGACCCAAAGAACATTATGGTGAGTGAAATGTCAGAGAAAGACCGCTTAAGATCTCTCCTTTATGTGGAATTTAAACAACAAAATCAAGCTAATAAAGAGAACAACTGATTCTCTTATTAAAATTAATTAATTTTAAAGAAATTGAAGGTAAAAAATAACTTAGGCTTATGAATAGTAACTTCATTCTATTTACCTGAGCTTTCATTTCAAATCTCTGGAGAAGAAAGCTCAGTAACGTTGACATTAGCTTTACAATGACTTAACGAATCATGCCTCTTGTCTTCCTAAATGAAGGTGATGCCTTAATATTCACACTTTAGTTTATATTGAACTAGTATTTTCCACAAAAACTACGTAAAACGTATAGCTTAATTTTGCTTAATATCACCAGTTTTTGATCTTCAGGAATATTGATGATAGATTTTTTCCACAATATAACAGGCCAGAACCTATGTAGCCCACCTGGCTTTATTTGTGGAGTTTACTTCCCAGTTTGACAAAATACAGTGTTTACATTTGGTGATCTGAGGTCAACACAATAGAAGTTAGGCTGTTACTAACAGACCTACACTTAATACTTTTATACTTTATAGAGATAGTGAACTGATATGTGCAAATATTCAAACAGAATTAAAAATAAATGCCTAAAAACGAGAAGTAAGATTGGACTGTAAATGTTCTCATTACCTAACTATTCCTCCTTGGTAGCATTGCCCTCAAGGACATTAGTTCCTCTCAGCTCCTGGTCTCACTGTGTATTTCTCCTCTCCCTCATGCCTTTTCTTCTACCTGACCCTGAAATGTTGAGTGGGGATAAAGTTCTGCTGAGGACCCTCTAAACTCAAATACACTTCTTCTCTAGGTGGCGTTGGTATCACTGGTGCTTTTAGCTGTCCCCCACATGATGACATCTCCCAAATCTGCATCTCTCGCCATATCCGGTCTCTGTTCAAGACCTGTGTGCCATGTGGTCAACTCGAGAGACTGGTCAATCGCGGTGAATTCAAAACCGGATTTGTCTCAGTCAGACCCTCTTTCCTTGTTCCTCATTCCAGTGGGTGGTTCCACCATCACCCCAGTCTCCCATGGCCCGAGACTTTCCCCTGACCCTTTTCCTCTCTTGACTTGCTACATTCATTGTGTCATGCCGTCAACCTCTTTACCATTGGATGCATTTCTTCTCCTTCGTCTCGCTACTGCTGCCCGGATGCAGACCCTCATCTTCTCGTGTGTGGATTATTGTTCTCTTTCAGTCTCTTCTCTCATCCTGTATTTTCCGGCCGGGCTAGGCTATCCAAAATGTGGGTCTGATTACATTACTCCTGTCTCTGAAAAATGCTTATGTGACTTTTTACTGTTTTTAAATCAACCTCAAGCGCTTTCTTAGCATGATACACACAACCTTTTATGTCCTGGATTCTACTCTTTTACTTTGTCATTGCCAATTCACCTCTCCCCTTCTTCCCTATCCCTGTAGCAAGCTCCCTCTTCACTCGTACAGTGTATTATTGTGCATTAGTTGTGGTTTCCTGTAAGAGGAATTTTCTTATATTTCTACATGCTTCCCAACTGATTTCCTTGCCTGAATGAAGGCTCATCATTTTAAAGTAACTCAGATGTCCACTTTTGCAGAAAGGCTTACCTAATGACCCTCTTCTCTGAATCTGGGTGAAGTATCTGTCTTGTGCCTTTTTTTAAGCAATGTGCTCTTGACTCACCTGTACACCACCTTCTCCCCTACCTTCACCTTCTCAAAGGCAGTCCTTTATTCATGGGCCCTGTACCTGGCACACTGTAGGGGCCCATTAAATATAGGCAGGCTGACTGAATGTTTTCATCTTCACATATTAGAAGTGAATAACATTTTTTTAAAAGATTTTATTTGAGAGAGAGTGCAAGCATGAGTAAGGGAAGGAGAAGAGGGAGAAGGACAGGCAAACTCCCTGCTGGGTGTAGAGCCTGATGGGGTCCCATCTCAGGATCCTGAAATCACGACCTGAGCCTAAATCAAGAGTTAGATGCTTAACCCACTGAGACACCCAGGCACCCTGTGAATAACATTTTAAAAATTATTTTTAGTTGTTGAATTCTCATGCTTTTAAAGTTTACAATTCAGTGGTTTTCAGTATATTCACAGGGTTGTACAACCATTACCACCGTGTAATTCCAGAACATTTTCATCACCCCCCCAAGGAAACCCTGTATCTATTCGTGGTTGCTCATTATTCTCTCCATCCTCCAGCCCTTTGCAACCACTAATCTACTTTGTCTTTATGGATTTGCTTATTCAGCATGTGAACTTTTATATATTTTTTAAAGGTTTTATTTATTTTTCAGAGAGAGAGAGAGAGAGAGTGAGCACAAGAAGGGGAAGTGGCAGGCAGAGGGAGAATCAGGCTCCCTGCTGAGCAAGGAGCCTAATGCAAGATTCAATCCCAGAACCCTGGGATCATGACCTGAGCCGAAGGCAGACACTTAACCAACTGAGCCACCCATGCATGCATCCAAGACCTTTTGAATTTTTTCACTTAGAATAATGTTTTCAAGTGTTGTTTATGGTAACATATATTGTACTTCAGTCCTTTTTATGATGTAATAATATTGTATGGACACACCCATTTTGTTTAGCCCTCCATTAGTTGGTAGGAATTTGGGTTGTTTCTATTTCTTGAGTAGTATGAATAAGACTGTTAGGAACATTTGACGACAAGTTTTCCTGGGAACATATGTTTTCATTTCTCTTGGGTATATACCTAGGAGTGGAATTGCTAAGTCCTATGCTAACTTACTATTTGAGAAACTTTTCCAAAGGAGCTGCATCATCTCACATTCCTGCTCTACATTTTCCGCATCCTCACCAGTACTTGTTACTGTCTGTTTGATGATAGCCATCCTTTAGTGTATATGAAGTGGCATTTCATGGTGGTTTGGGTTTATATCTTTCTAATGACGATGATGAGTGTAGTTTCAAGTGCTTATTGGCCATTTGTATATTTTTATTGGAGAAATGTCTACTCAAACTTCTTTGCCCATAATTTTTTTTTTTTTGGTCTTTGATGAGTTATCGGATTTCTTGATATATTCTAGATACTGGACTTTTTTTGTTTTTAAGATTTTATTTATTTATTCCTGGAGACAGAGATTGGCAGAGGGAGAAGCAGGCTCCCCACTGAGCAGGGAGCCTGATGTGGGGCTCTATCCCAGGACTCCAGGATCCTGACCTGAGCCGAAGGCAGACACTTAACCATCTGAGCCACCCAGGCGCCCTAGATACTAGACTTTTATCAGATACGTGATTTGCAAAAGATGGTGAAGAATATTTTAATGACTTTAATACTGATACATGCTACAACATGGATGAACCTTGAAAGCATTATGTTCAGTGAAAATGCCATCTATTTCAAATGTCTAGAATAGTCAGATCCACATGGATTGAAAATAATTGCCAGGAGCGGGGCAAGGGGGAGAATGGAGAATAACTATTAATGGGTTACAAAGTTTCTTTTGGGAATGATGAAAATGTTCTAGAATTAGATAGTGGTGATGGTTGTTGATCTTGTGACTAGACTCAAAACCATTAACCCACATTCTAAGTTGGTGAATTTTATGGTATGTGAATTATATCTCAATAAAGCTTTAAAAAAGAACATGTGTATTTTTATGTTTTGAGCTATTCAAGCTTTGTACCACTTTTGAAGATAGCTGGAAAATTTGCTGCTGGCTAGGGTGCCTGACCTTTTATCATTGTCAAGAGAGGAGAGAGTGTACTCTCTCTGCTATTACTATTTTTTTTTTTTAAATGTCAGTGGGGGAGCTATACTTTAAATAGTACCTCTTTGCTTATGTGAAATTGAGACAACCATTTACTTTCAGATTTATTTATTTTTTATAGATTCATTTTAGAGTGTGACCGGGGCGGGGGGGCAGAGGGAAAGAGAGAGAGTCTCAAGCAGACTCCCTGCTGAGCACAGAGCCCACTGTGGGGCTCAATCCCACGATGTGAGATTATGACCTGAGAGTCGGCTGCTTAACCATCTGAGCCACCCAGGTGCCCTACTTTCAGATTTAATTTCAGTTTTTTTTCATTAGTTGTGGTAGGACCAATTATTAGATGCACTTCTCCCCACCGCTATGATGTCTTCATTTGGTTCTGATTAGGGGCCTGAGATACTTATCTTAAAATCTCAGCTACAAGGAAAACCGTGTTTGAGGTTGAGTGGGATGGAGGGTTAGATTTTTGATTGTAGTCTCAGTATTCTCGGAAGACTGCTGCACTGAAATAATGTTGGTATATTGTGGGATTTAAATTGGGGGGAAAAATACCTTCTTTCCCCCAGATCTAATTTTCTCACTTTAAGCACTCCACATTTAGACTTCATCTTTATAATTCCCGATTTTTTTTATACCTCACATTTTTGTACATGTACTGCTGAAGCAAGCATGACACCTCACATTTTTGTAGATTTTTATTTCACTATGTGAAATTGCAGTGAAATTTGTTTCCATACTTTCTAACATTATCAATAAATTTTTGTATTATAGAATAAGGGATACTGAGTAGAGAGAAAAGTAACTTTCCTTTAAAAAATGGGAGTTTTGCGGGGAAAATTATTTATGGCTAGATGAAACTTAATAAAAGTAATCACTCTAAGCTGTTAACGGTTTTAAGCCCTACCAGTACAGAATCAGTTAGTTCTATTGTGATGCAACTTCTGGTTCTTGGATTCTGATGGAGAATTCTAAGAGTAGCAATCTCCATTTTGATTTGTGCTTATGAGCTTTCCTTCTCTACACGTTTTCTGCCCCCCTCTCTCTCTGCCATTTCCTTTCCTACCCTTCCTCCCCACCGTTCCTTACCTCTAAACTAAAACTATGAGTTTGTACGATAACATTTTGTGATATTTTTTTGTTTGTTTTTGTTTTGTTTACAGCATATGCTGTAACCATGACCACTGAAGTAGGCTCCGCATCTGAAGTGAAGAAGGAATCTGAGCCATTAGGAGCAGATGCCACCAAGGAAAAACCTAAAGAAGTAGCAGAAAATCAGCAGAATCAGTCCTCTGATCCAGAGGAGGAAAAACGTTCCCAGTCTTCTCCTATAGCTAAAAGCCAAAGTAGTCCACGCCGCCAGAAGAAAGAGAGGGATCCGTCTGAGAGCAGGGGCATTTCTCGATTCATACCCCCATGGCTTAAGAAACAGAAGTCCTATACCTTAGTAGCGGCTAAAGACGGAGGAGATAAAAAAGAGCCTGCCCAAGCTGCCGTGGAGGAGGTTTTAGACCAAGAGGAATCTCTTCCTGAAGGAGAAAGGCAGGCCAAGGGCGATGTTGAAGAAACCTCTCAGAGAAAGCAGCAGGAGGTGAAAGTTGATGTCAAGGAAGAGAAGCCCTCTGTGAGCCGTGCTGAGGCACAGGTATGTTTGAGAACGAATTGTCTGGAAGTGAAAGCTTGGTGTTTTGTTTTTTTTTTTAAGATTTTATTCATTTATTTCACAGACAGATCACAAGTAGGCCGAGAGGCAGGCAGAGAGAGGAGGAAGCAGGCTCCCCGCTGAGCAGAGAGCCCGATGCGGGGCTCGATCCCAGGACTCTGGGATCATGACCCGAGTCGAAGGCAGAGAGGCTTTAACCCACTGAGCTACCCAGGCACCCTGAAAGCTTGGTGTTTTAACCACTTACCAAAAAGGAGTTTTTTCTTTGGAATCCTATCCAGATTTCTTATATTCAGACACTACTGTGGCTTACAGTGTCTGCCACGGCCTTCTCATTACTTCTTTAAACCTGGCCAAGATAGTAAGACCAAAAAATTGACTGTTTATGCAAACCATAAAAAACAATTCATGACTCTTCCTTTTAAGGTTAAATGGATACTTTCCAAATTCTACCACCTCTCCTTTTTAAGTAGTATAGATTTTAATACCTTTGATTTGATGTATGTAAGTGTTCAGTGAGTAGGAAGAAATAGATTTGTACATGTGAGCATTTTGGTTGCTTAATGAAGACTAGGTTTTGCCATGATGCGAAATTATATTTTATATTTGAAATATTTAAATTTTTAGTGGCCAGGACGTAGTTTCTTTTACTTATTTAATGGTGAAATTACCAAATCGGTAAAATGAGAAAATGGGCGGTGGATTGTGGGAAGGGCGATACAGGGAAATACCCTTTCCGGCAAAATCTTGAGGTCTTTAAAAATCTGAGGCTGACGGTGTTTGACAATCACGATTCTTACCGAAGATTTTCCTTTGAATACTTGGGTCTTCTGCAGATTGGCTAACTTTAGTATGAACTTCCTTTTTTCCGTTAACAGCCTGCTGAAGAGGTAAGGAAGGAGAGAGAAGAGAAGACGAAGGAAATGCAAGAAGACAAGTCAGAAGAAGCAGCAAAGAGGGAGACCAAGGAAGTGCAGACCAATGAGCTAAAAGCAGAGAAGGCCTCCCAGAAAGCCAGCAAGAAGACCAAAACAGTCCAGTGCAAAGTGATCCTCCTGGACGGCACCGAGTACAGCTGTGACCTGGAGGTGAGACAGGGCCCCGCTGGAGAGCGGAAGTACGGGCTGCCCTCACTGGTGTGGCGGCATAGTGTGTACCTTGCTGTGTTCCTATAAGCTGGCCTGTCAGTTTTGCTTCAAAAAACAAGAAAACCTAGAAGAGGGTCATTTCTATTACAGACAATATTTCCTGACCCTTGTGGCAGGGCGGGAGTCAGGACCAGGGTTCGGCTAGTTTGCTCGGGTCACATGGGTTGGCAGGTGTTTGTTCTGAATGGACATTATATGGTTAGACTGTTACCTTGTCCGTAAGGGATTTGCTTGAGGAAAACCAGTAGTGCTATGTTGATTATTTCAAGAACCATGCTAATTTCACTTTAACACTACCTGTTATTTTTTTTTCTTTTTAATTCCGAGTCATATACAGACTTAAAATCAAGCTCAATTATTTAGTGTCATTTAATTAAAAAACACTCTTGATTTATAAGGCATGTAACTCATTAGCTTGGATGTGACCAAAACCAATATAATTTTTTAAATCGTCTCATACCTTATAATTTTGTCAGTCAGAAGAGCTTGTTACTTTTCATAGCTAAGTTGCTTTATTTACAAGAATGTATGCTAATAGTTGATGTTCACTGAAGAACTGTGTCAGTTGCTTCCGTTGGATGAGTTCACATCGCACTTGTGAGACTCTCTGTGAGGTAGGTATTAGTAGGTATTGTTGTGGGTATTTTCATTGTTACAGTGGGCAGATGTAAGGCTTAGAGAGTTATCGTAACTTGTCTGGAGTTTCCCAGCTAGTTCGTGGGTGAGCCCGAATTCCAGATCTGGCATTGTGACTCCAGACGTCATGGACCTGACCACCAAACTAGCCTGTTCCATTTGCTATGCGTGGGACCTCTTTTGTTCATTGAAAATAAGGTCTCTAAATAATCTTTTTTGAGGGTCTTCTCATCTATTTACATATTAAAGTTATTTTTTCCTCATTCCTTACATTCTTCCATATTAAAAATAGAAGTTATACTTTACAATGAAAGCATTCAGCTTGGTGAAATAGACCTATCTAGTTGAACAGTAGTTTATTATATATTTAAACGTGTATTAGAGTACAAGGTTGGAGGGTGCTAAGTTGAATGTCTTCTAAGCCCTTGCCTTTATTTGACTCATTTTAGTTATAATTATTCTGATATTTCAGTTATTTCAAGAACAGGAGTAGCAAAAGAGGATTAAAAATCCTTAAAGCTCTAAGAGAGACAGGGAGGGGCGTGGGGAAGACTGTGACACTGTGTATCTGGGGGTGAGGGGACAGGAAGGAACACAAAAGGTAGCTGGTCTGAACTTGACTCAGTTACATTTGACCACATGTCCCTTGTTTCTCTTACCTATCCTAGAAGTTAGGGTGTCTAGAATATGAGAACCAGCTTGATATGATAACTTGACCTTAAGTCATTTATTCAAACCAAACTGAGGCCCAGAAACTGACTTCGTCTATAGAATATAAGATTCCTTAGATAATTCAGAAGGTCCCTGCTATCTCTGAATCTCATTGTATCACCATACATCAAGATTTACCAATGTCCTTTATGGTTTAAATCTATTTTTGTGGTCTTTTAAAATCATGATGTATGTAAAAACTACAAAACTCTAGGAAATAATTTATAATTCACCATAAAAATTTTAATCATATGTTCCCACGTTGCCATGTGTTTCAGATTTCTTTTTTAAGAACTAAAACCTTAGAGACTTTGCTAAAGTCTCCATCCCCTCTCTCCTCTCTTGCTCTGTCCATCTCTTTTTACAGCATGTAAATCTACTTTGTTTAACTGCTGTCTAGTTTACTGTGAATGACTGAACGAATTTCTCCCTTCCTCCACGGAGGCTCCATTTCTTTTTGTCGTATAATAATCAGTGCTTCAGTGAACATAATCGTACACCTTGCCTTGTTTACTGTGCAAGAGTTTCTTCAGGGTGGACACTTTGTAGTGGAGTTCGGACATTGTGGAATTGGAATGTTGATAGAATGAAGTTGTACTTCCTTATATTTCCCCAGTACTGCAAAGTGATCCCCAAAGTGGTTGTGCCAATTTCAATTCCAGCCAGTATCCACCAAGGTGAATTTTTCCACATTGTCTCTACTTATTTGTGATGACTTGGTATTCATTCTGTATTTTTTTTTTTAATTTTTATTTATTTATTTGACAGAGAGAGATCACAAGTAGGCAGAGGGGCAGGCAGAGAGAGAGGAAGGGAAGCAGGCTTCCTGCCAAGCAGAGAGCCTGATGCGGGGCTCGATCCCAGGACCCTGGGATCATGACCTGAGCCGAAGGCAGAGGCCTTAACCCACTGAGCCACCCAGGCGCCCCATCATTCTGTATTTTTTTAATGTAGGGTTTTTGCATATATTACCTTTAACTTTCTTTTATCCACTTTGTGAGATTTTGTAACCTAGGTTATAAGCCTCATAAAGTTGCTTCCTTTTTAATATTCTCTGGAAAACTTTGGATAAATGACAGATTATTTATTCTTTGGAGACCTGGTAGAACTTGCCTTTAAAACTATCTTGGCCTAGTGTAAAGAGGAGAGTAGTAGAGTGGGTTTTTTTGTTGTTGTTGTTTTGTTTTTGTTATTTTAAATCATTGATTTGATTTCCATATACTGAAAGTTTCTGTTTTTTTTTAAGTCAGTTTTAGTAATTCATATTTTTAGGGATAACTGTCCATTTCCTCTAATTTGATACATTGGCTGGCCTGAGGTTTTTCATAGCATTGTCGTCTTGTATATTCAGTTTTTATTCCATTTTTATGTCTAGTGTTATTTGCCTTCCCCCAAATCATTCTTCCTATAGAGTTACCCCCTTAATTTTTTTTTTTTTTCAAAGAAACAACTTGACTTTGTTGTTTCTGTTTTTTCTTTTCTACTTTGTAGCATTTTTTCCCCTGCTCTTTATTTTTTCCTTGGGATTACCCTGTTATTTTTCTAATTTCTTGAGTTGAATAGTCAATATACAGAATCTTGGCTCAGTTTTCCCTTCAAGTATCTCTTGTTGAAAACACAACCTTTGAACATAGGGTTCTTCATTGCCATTCAGTTCTGAATATTTTTGCATCCTATTATGGGTCTTTTTTTCCCCCCTTTTATCTACATGTACAAAATTTTTCCCTTTTTGCCATCATATAGTACCTTAAAATTTATTTTGACATTTGTATTAATTGCACTGGATTTATTTTGGTTAGGATTTGCCTGGACTACCTTTTCCCATTTCTTTGGTTACAGATATTATGCTCTTGCATCTTTGAGGAGATATGTTTTTTATTCCACTTTGAGAATTTAGTCTTTTTTTTTTTTTTTTTTTAAGATTTTATTTATTTGATAGCACAAGAGAGGCAGCAGAGGGAGGGAGAGAGAGAAGCAGGTTCCCCACCGAGCAGGGAACCCTGTGCGGTGCTCAATCCCAGGACCCCAGGATCATGAGCTGAGCCAGACAGACACATAACTGACTGAGCCACCCAGGTGCCCTGAGAATTTAGTCTTTTAACTGGTGAGTTTAGGTTGGGTATTCTATATGATAACTGATACGTGGCTATGTTCTGCCATCTAATTTTGGGTTGTCTGGTCTTTTTCTTTGTTCATTGTTACCCTTTTAGGAATATTTAAGTGTTTGATAGTCACAGTTGACTTAATAAAGTCTGATGTTAATCACTGTGCCTACCCCCCCTTTTTCCCTTCTGTTTAGCACTCATTTATTAAATGTCAGATCTCATTTTGGAATGGTACAAAATAACATTCTTATCTGTATGACTATTCCCTCTTCTATGACTTTGCTACTCATGGGGAATGAAGTTGTTGGGTTGCTTGAAGCAGAGTTGAGAAAGAATGCAAAGTTAAACTCACCAAAGTTTGCAATTAACCAAAGTTAAATTCACTGAGACTTGACTTGGTTGCAAAAGCATAGGCACTTTTATTTTTTATGACTATATTAATGTACAGATTGTCTTTTCAGTTAATAAATGATTACTTGATATAGCATTAAAAATGAACTTTTTTGAGAACGATAGATGAATTTGAAATTAGTGTGTAGCATGTACGTGTTGAGTACATTTTTTTCTCCTTCCAATTAGAAGGAAAATGAAATGTGAGTAGGCTTCAGTGATGTGATCCCCCAGCAGATTTCATGTACCAGCATTTCACTAGAATTCTGAGCAGTTGACTTTCTGACAATAGGCCATAAATCATCAATGTCATAGTAGCTCTTCTAACAATGCACATTTTTTAAGTTGTATTTCCTATTTTCGTTGATTCCCTTTTATCAAGTGCTTCTTCCCATTTTGGTTCTCTGGTTGCTTGCTTAGTATCATTAGCACGGGTCTGCCATGCGTCCAACCTGCTGTTACTTCCTCTTCAGCAGCAGGGCGCAGAGGGCAGCCGTCATGTGGTTTGAGTGCGCTTCTGTTTTCCGTTCCACCATTGGCCTTAGCTTGAGTGATGTGCTGATGCTGCTTCTCTGTAGTTCCACAGCTCTACACAGGAAATCAGTGTCTAAGGACTCCTTGCGGAAGTATGTTGCGGGAAAGCGTAGCTATTGATGAACTTGCGAGCACTCAACAGTGTTGGAAATACATACTTTCACTTTATTTGGTTTGGGAGAGGAGACTTGTTTCCATCTGTTTACTGTCAAAGATTCTAACTATCATGACTTTTTAGATGTGGTTACTCTTTTCCTTTTGTGTGTACATGTGTCTCATTTTCAGCTAGTCCTTTAGATTGTAGCATCCCCACTGAAGAGGGCCTGATATCTTCCCTTTTAGGGCACCTACAACAGTGGAGAGAAGCATGGTCTGTACAGGAGTCTCAAGGAGTTAGAATGACCTAACTTAGACCTTATAGAGTGATGAGGTTCTAGAAAGCATTCCAATGCCAGGATGAGAGGATTCAGACTAATCTATAGAGCAACATTTGCTGGGGAGACACAGAAGAGGTTGGAAAGTCGTTGGAAAGGAGGAGACAGCAAGGTCAATAGTGCTGTTTAGATGTTAGAACACAGTAGGCAGCTGTGTGGCCATAGCAACTGTAGGAGGACTTTTTTTATTCACTACATTAAGATGTAGTCTTTACAGATAGGATTTTATCCGTGTGATTCGAGCATTGGGAAAGTTAGGCAGTTTCCGGTTTGTGGTACCCATCAGTACCTTTCGTCAACAGAGGCACCCCTTTTAAGCCCATTTCATGCAAATGTTCCTGTATTAACTGCATTATTTTTCTTAAAGATAATTCTTGGAAATAGTATTGTTTGTGTCCTAACCATCACCTGTTTCTCCAATTACTTCCTTAAGATAGGTGGCTAGATCTCCAAACGTCCATCTATATCCCTATATTCCTTATTCCGTTCATTTTAGGCTTCTCGTTTCCCCATTTTTTTCTCCTGTGGGCCATCTGAACCTATTCTTTCTTGAACCTCGGGAATTAAATGAATAAGCTTGCTCAGGGAACCAAGGCAGCTCTGTTTTCAAAAACTAATTATCTTTCGAGTCTGCATTCTTTTGAGATAACAGTATGTGTTGTTAAAAGTGGATAAAAATGCCCCACAAATACAATATTTGTGAACCTAAATATCGGGTAGGAGGACATTTTTAGAGCATGATTCCAGGTACGTGAAAAAACAATATGGAAGGGGCTTGACTGTGATTAATGTTGTTTTTGGCTTATGTAACAATAAGCTTATCGCTAAGCCATGCGTTCATTTCGGCCCAAGGCCTAGTCTGTGTTCATTTGTTCCACATCTTTGTGTGAAGTATTTTTTCATTGGATTTAGTGAAAATTACAATTTATATTTTATACTAATTTATCATCTATTGATAATAAAAGATCTCAGATTTTAGGGGGAAACTTTGAGGGTTATATTTTCTCATGAAGCCACTCTAATTTCTAGTCTTTGATAACATCTGTTTTTATCTTACTGGAATATTTAATGGTATGTGACAAGCTCCTCTAATACCAGACTTTGAATGGAAAGAGTTGTAGGGAGTCTCCTGGGCCCTGCCTGCATGTTCCAGAGACTCAGCTATAGGACTCCTGTGACACTCAGTGTGTTAAAACAGCGGGGTTCTTTCCTCTCAGGTCAAAACACAGTCAGACTTAGTTGAAGCCATGGGTATAAAGTCAGGAGACCTATGTTTCCTTTTCTTTTGACTCTTCGGATGTCTACGGGCAGTCACTTCCTCTTTTCTATCCTCAGATTGCAAAGTAAGAATGAAAATATTTGCTTCCTCTGTTTCTATGATAGAGCTGGTTTTACTAGAGCTGAGAAAAAGCTGAAGCTTTTTTTAAGCCAGAGAATAAATGTGAAAGTTCCTGCACGGCTTTGGGTGCAAGAGTGAACATGCATTCTGTATTAGAGCTGCTTGCATTTCCCTCTGGCGTCAGAAAGTTGTTCCCACGTGTTGATTTTAGTCTGAGAATTGAGGGCATTGTTTCTGCCCACACAGGAATGCCAGTACCATTTTTTTCTTTAGTGCTATGAATAAGGCGATGTGAATGTAGGCTCTTTTCGGTGGTGTGATGATGATAAAAGTATTTATCAGAAAGTAGAATGTGTCAAGGTTGACTTTTCTCATGTAGAGGACTGGTCTCCGAAGTCCAATTTGACATCATTGCTTTCGAGTGGGTGTTATTTATTTACTTGATTGCTTATTCTGCTTTCTCTCTTGTAGGTGGTTTTTCAGATCTCTGGCACTGACCTTACTAAGTTTCTTAGTTAAATAGTTTTCACTATCCATACTCTGGAAGGATCTAGAAGTTGTCACACTCTATACGCTCCCATAAAATGGTGTTAAATTCAAACAAATGTGGATTAGGAACTCAGGACAATTTGATTGGCATATATTATATGCAATATAAAATCCCAACAGCCGGTGGAATGTCGCTGGCTGGCTGTCCAACTATCCCTTTGGCTTAACAAATTTAAGATGAGAATTCTGCTCAGTGACTTGTATTGAGTAAGTGGCAAGAGGCTACTGTGCCACGTGAGTGGTTGAATCCTTGGTCTAGCTTGAGGAACGCTAGGGAGTCCCAGGAACAGGGCAGATCACGGCCTATTTATCAAACCCGGCTTTGGCTCGATATTCAGGACTCTTTCAGGAATGATCTCAGACTGTCTTTTGATTTCTATCACTAGTGGATTCTCCCAGGTTTTCTCCTGCCAACCTAATTGGTCTTCTAATCAGGCATCTCCTCAATTATCATCTCTTTGAGTTTCTGATCAGAACATCTGTGCATTGTGATTACCTCTCTAGCCACATGACTTCTCCCCATGGTGTCATGTCCCAACTCTGTCTTCCCCTGAACTTGTTTGCACCGTTAACTTGTCAATCAATCATGCACCAGCTTCTGAAAGAATCACTTGTGTTGGGTTTGAAAACTGGTAAACTCTTGATTTTTCTCCTGTTACTTCTTCACCTGCATTGCTTATTCCTTGGGAAAAGGACCTTTCTTTTCTCTCCTCATGGGGCATTAACACAGGACTTTGTACACTACTCATAGAAAGTTATCATTGCTTTATTTTTTCTCTACTTTCTTGTATGTGTATAACATTTTCATCCTTCTTCTCTAAGCTAAATGATCACACTTCCTTATTTATGTTACCAATTTTTCTCTCCATCCTCCAATTAGAAAAGATTTGGGTGTGCGTATAAATATGTGGGCCTCCTTCCTGCCCACCCCCCACACTCCTTATTGCTACTTCTGTCCACCACTGGCCTGATTTTCAAATACTTAGAAACAGCAGGCTACCTTCTAATAGAAACACTTCATGGGCTTAAATGAATGAAAACAATTAAATTCCTATAAAAGGCTGTGAAATTGCTAGGAGAGAGCCGGGCAGAAGTGGGTAAGGGGTGGTCCTGGGCCTGTACAAGCTTACAGCCTGTCGGGGATGTTAGATTGCCCGAACATAGGACTATAGGAGTGCTTTCACTTACATGGGAACTGCTGCAAGAGGTTGCTTGCTGGCTGAGTATACGCTGGGCTTGGAGAACAGATAATTAATACCTTATTCCCTGCCTCTCTTCACTAGTGCCACTCTTGAGCACACGAAAGAATGATACGGTTTTCATTTCCAGGCCGTCAAGAAAGCTACCACATGTTTTATCCTTCCTGTCTCCCTAACGTTTGGTTTCAAAAGCTGGAGGTTGCCCTTGGCATCAGTGGTATTTTGAAAGCATTAAATGGGGGCACTGGGAAGTAACTTCTCACCCTGAGTAACCACGCTGACATCATTTTGAAGGCAACCTCCAGCTCTTCCTGGCCCTTTCTCACATGTGCTGCTGGGCAAAGCGAACTCTTTGGTCATTTACCATTTAGTATCAGGTAATTTTCACTGTAACCTGAGGGAGGTAGTAGAACAGGCACGAGGTCTTTGAATTATGTTTCTGTTTTGGAAGGAGAATTATTTGAAGGTTGAGTAAGATTAGAAATGGTGGGGAAGGTCATTTTCTGGATAAGGTTTGTACTTTAAAATCTGTTCTGATACATTTTTCTTATTCACTAAAATATATGGGGATTAAAAAATCTTAGCTTCTTGGGGCATCTTGGGGTGGCTCACTCAGTTGAGCATCTGACTCTTGATTTTGGCTCAGGTCATGAGCACAGTGTCTTGAGATCGAACCCTGTGTTGGGCTCTGAGCTCAGCAGGAAGTCTCCTTGAGATTATCCTGGTAACATGCATGCACTCTCTGTGTGTATGTGTGTGTCTCTCTCTCTCTCTCAAAAAAAAAAAAAAAAAAATTTTTTTTTTTTTTTTTAGCTCCTTGACGAGATTCATCAAATGAAGAAATGCAATGTTATTTCTCTCAGGCAATAAAAAACATAAAATATCTTTCGTTTAACACACTATTCAGAATCCCTCTGTTTTTGTAACTCTTAGTCACCTTTCTTTATTCTGAGGAAATTAAAGATGATGTAACTGCCTCGTGTTTCTCAACTGTAGAAATTTTGCTAACTCTTCTCCTCTGTGATCCCATCTCCCTGTTGCCCCTCTCCCTCGAGCTTCCTCTGTGGGTATGTGTAGAGCTTGAAGGGGGATCAGGAACTTGGGAATCCTGCCTATATCTGTGTTTATTTCACAAATGCCGGAACCATTCATTTCATCCTGTCCCTTCCACAGCAGGATTCATACTTTGGTCCAGTAAAAATACGGACAGAATGCATCATTAGTATTAGTATTTACAGTACCATATAATATAGTACACTAATATTTGGATCTTAAAGGGATTGAATTCAATATAATGTGCTAAAAGCTGGTATATATAAAAAGCACTGGATTAACTCCGAAAAAATTTCTTCATACAAGGTGGCTAAATGAGTCAAGCATTGATAAAGGATCTGTCAGATTGCTGTGTTTATGATTTGTTTCATTGTGTTCTGCAACAGAGTTACACAGGGACTCAGAGAAAAGTTATGAGGAATATTATTTTAACTTTTTTTTCTTTTTAAACTCTTATAGTCTGCGGAGTCACCTCCAGACAAAAGCTCCATTCTGCCTAGTCACGGCTACTCCTCACTGTGTTTCTTTTGTGGAATATGCCATTTTAACTTGTTTTGAGGTTGAGTCTGATTTTGTGCGTTCCCTAGTTGTTTATGTAGAGAGGACAATTCATCCGAGTCTTCTGAGCTGTTCGTCATATTGATCATTTTTATATTTCTGTCAGCAGCAGTTTAAAGTGAGCCAAGTAAGAACGCTCTACTAAGCTATTCTTCTGTCGCCCAGAAAGCCTATATGAATCAAATGTCAAAATTCATTCTAAGCAAATAGTTTGCAGGGAATGTGCTAGCCTACAGAAGTTGCTGCTTCTAGTTTTTGAAATAAGTCCTGGCGGACATGGTACTTAGCAACATTTAAAAGAAGATACTTAAAAAATTTTTGGTTTGCTCATCTGGCTAGAAGTTTAATACTGGCCTCTCTTTAACAGTTTTTGTTACTTTTAAAGAGATGATACATTTTCATAGATTCATGCCAAGTCCTGCTATTACAGTGAGTAATAGAAAAAGTTAGACAAAAAGACGGTGCATTTTCATTTCTTAGGAATTATTTTAATCCCTGGCTTGCTGATGTCTCTTAAGGATGGTATGTCATTTTTAAGAAAAAGAGGAAGTTAAGAAAGTCATATTTACACAGTATTTTAGAAATTTGGTTTTAAAAATCATATTCGTTTAAATACATCTTGTGTGTTCAGAGATAATTTTTATCCCCAAATAATTGATTTGCTTCCTACTTTTGCTGAAAAGATAAAAAGAAAAATGTAAGATATTTTGCCTCTCAAGTTGCTTATGAGTATTACTTTCGAGGATAGACTATACGTTCGAAGCTGAGAGTGGGACATGAGTGTAATTGATAAAGTACTGTTCAGGGTTAGAAAAATAACAGGAGTATCATGTTGTCACGTGCTGAAATTGGCGACTCCTTACTGCAGAGAAAGGGATTCCTGGATTTTGAAGAATGAAATATTTAGGGGGCGCCCGGGTGGCTCAGTTGGTTAGGCGACTGCCTTCGACTTAGGTCGTGATCCTGGAGTCCTGGGATCAAGTCACACATCGGGCTCCCTGCTCAGCAGGGAGTCTGCTCCTGCTGACCTCTCTCCTCTCATGTTCTCTCTCTCTCTCTCTCTCACAAATAAATAAATCTTTGAAGAATGAAATATTGAGGAAAAGTCAACAACACCTAGCCCATTACATTTTTTATTTAAAAATGACTCAACAGTAATATCCAAGCAGAAATATGGGGTTCTAAGACTCGATTTAAATGCCACCTTCCTCCTAGGTCAGGGATACCTTGATAGTAAATCTTGGTTAGGAGCGAACCCCTGTTGATAGTTTTGACCCGAGCTTGTCTTGGCTCAAACTAGAAATCCTCCCATTTTACAAGTCAGCAGATCACTGGGGTCATTTCTGCTAAACATCATGGAGGAGGTGGGCTCCCATCCACATGAGAGGTTGCAAAGAAAACGTAAAACAGAAATGCATGGACTCGATCGCCCAGCCCTTTTCAGTCTGCTTTCCAAAATGTCATTGGCACGGATTCTGTTCCTTTTTTCTCCCCTGTGTCAGGATGGGGGAAAAAGTGAGTAAGTGCATGTGTGCTATTGAATCATTTTCTGTTCTAACTAGCTTCCAGAGGGAGCAGAAGTAAATGGGTTATGTTTAATCTACCGTCTTTAATTGGCGGTCCACTTTCTACTTAGGAAAATTTGAGCAAGGAGCATGTTTTCTCTTTAGGATGAAGGGGGAGGTAGGCCATCGTCCTCAATATAGCACATACCCTCGTTGTCAGGAGATACTTGAGTTCTCTTGCCATAAAAAGACTTACTTTGTGGTAGTAGATTTAGTAGCATTCATTTTGGTATTTTGTTCACTATTTTCTCTCAGACGCCTTTTGTTCATTTATTTTCTTGTCTGATTATTTCCTGCAGGGGTCTTGCTAATCCATTCTGCATGTGTGTTTAATTTGACAGAATGGAGGTGGGTCATAGAAATGGAAGGACTGGAAGGGTATTCTGAAAATGTTTTACCGTTTTTTGTAATAGGTGTGATTCACTTCTTATTCATGTGATTTCAGTCATTATGTGTTATATAAAATGTGTGGTTTTGTTCACCAAACATTTGCAGACCAAGCACTGGGGATCCTGTTGGGGACTAATCGGTCCCCTCATCCCTGGTCGGATCCTGGGCAGGAGAGGGCAAAGGCTGCCTTCCTGGGTTCAGGCTGGATTTCAGACTTCTTTCCAATAGTCAGAATCTGTTCTGGGTGTGGTGACTTGGGGAAGTATCCAATGTTAACATTTCTATAAAGCTCCCCCCCACCCACCAAGATTGATTGATTGATTTTAGAGAGCGGGTGAGAGGGGCCAAAGGAGAGGGAGAGAATCTCCAGCAGAATTCCTTCCGAGGGAGGAGCTCAGAGCAGAGCTTGATCTCACGACCCTGAGATCAGGACCTGAGCCAAAATCAGGAGTCAGACACCTAACCAACTAAGCCACCTAAATGACCCTCTATAAAGCTTTTCAATTTGTGGAATATTATCTCATTTTCCCTAGGGAAGTTGATGGAGGGAGGGTGAGCTGTTACAAAGCTCTACGTTGGTAGAGTAGTTCTTAAATTTAAAGTTAAAATTTGCTTCATTTCATTGTTTTGAAATCTGGGTATATCTTGCAATGTATGTCAAAAGAAACTTAGGTTACTGTCTTCCCTCTGCCTTGCCGAAGTCTTTCATAATTCTGTAGAGATGATAATAATATTTGAAGTTTGCAGAGTAAACTCAGTGTTGATGACCAGTAGGATGGGCTTCAACAAGATAGGATATGGGAGGTCATTCATTGTGTTAGGGTGTGGTTGGGGCATACATGCATACATTAATTCTTTATTCACTGTACCCAAAGCAGTCAGGGAGAAGACAATTGGCCTTTACTGATCCGTCCTATGAACGGAATCATTAGAATGCCAGGAAGTGATTTACAGTGAAAGGTAACTGCCAGGAAGAATGAAATGTGTACAGTGATTGGTTGACTCATTCTTTTCTTCATAATAAAGTCCTTGAATGATGCCAGGTGATAATCCTAAGATATCTTTGTGAGCATGAAATTCAGAGCAAGGGGTATTATTCATCAACATAGTAACTGGTGTCTTCAACTCACTTGCAGCTTGGTCCAAAGACACTGTTGGTGGGTGAGTACATTTGCCAAGGTCAAGAATAATGATGCTTTTAGGCCAGGTATCTTCCTTCTGAGTGATAGTGATAAAATCTCACTTTTTCTTATTCCTACTCCTCCCCCTCCAAGAAGCCCACTGGGGTCTGTAAACAGGGATTACTCACGAGCGTGCATGCACACACACACACACACACACACACATGTGCGCGCACACACACTCTTCTTTCTCCCCTCATCCCTCCCTCCCTAACATTTTAGGCATGCATTCTCGAGTCTCCTCCAGTCAGAACATTCACCCCTCATAGGTGTTGGTTTTACTTAGCATTATGTTTACTGAGAAACCCATCTCCAAGTTCTGTTGGACACTGTACCGTGAACTTCAGTATTTCTATTTGGGTGTGTTAGTCACCTGATAAACTTAGGATGGGAGTTCGTGTTGAGAAGAATGATTGGCCTGAAACTTTGTTGCCAGATAAAAATATTGTTTCTGTTGGAGAAAATTCTGATTTTCAAATAGATGTCACATGTCACTTTGCATTTTAGGGAAGAAATAATACAGGACAACTTAGGGTTGACCATCTGGGTATTCAAATACATAGTGCGGAGAGGCACTGTAAAAGAAGTTTCCAGTTTATGAATAGTTATCTGTACATGCCGTACCTCAGCAAATGATTTATTTGGAAAGTACACTTTCCTATAGAGACAATGCACAAATTATTCCTTTTCCAGGTCGATTTGTGAAAGTCCATACCTTATGTTTTTTACCTGAATTCTGGGTGCTAAATCTTGGAGCAGGCTGCTAAAGACAGAATTTCTACCTCCCTTTCTTAACTCAGGCCAAAATTTTAAACCTCTTCCCTACCCCCCCACCCCCAGATTATTATTTCTTGGTGTTCTTCTCCATTAGACTTTGTTGTTCCTACTTCCATGATGATATTACTCTTTTGCAGTGTAATTCAAAAAAAGTTATGTTTCCTGCGTACTTTTTCTCCTTCTAGAATTTCAATTCCTAATTCCTCAAAGGTAGCAGATTTCTCAGCTCTTTAAGGAGAGGATCAGTGATTTGAGTGAATGACTTCAATGTGTGAATGATTGATTACCTGTACTGCCTTCTGAGAGATATTTGCATTTTAAAAGAAAGCTCTTCTCTCTAAAGAATCCTAAGTGGTAACATTTCGCTACTGAAGCCAAGGCCTGAGGAAAAATTAAGGGAGTTTGTGTGGGCGCCCAAAGGCTAAATTTGCAGTGTCTTTGGGTCGGGTTGACTAAGGTAGCCTTTTGGGGAAGCATCCCTTAGAGCTGCTGGTCACCCAAACACTTCCCAGCTTTCTTGCTTCTAAATCCCTATGTTTCTCTCTGATAACACCACAGTTTTTCTCCTTATATAGTTGAGTTAATTTATATGTATGTGTATTTTAAGTCAGGCAAAGTCTTGAAGATTCACCCAGCTCCCCTCCTCCCCACTTGGTGAACAAAGACCTTGTTGTCACTTTTTCTTTGGTTTTACTTTAGTTTGTTAGTCACCCATCAGGAATGAAAAACTTTTAATGCGAAAAAATGTCAAGCTGAATGGAGACACTGTTGCCTCAGATCAATGTTTAAAAACTGTGCTATCTCAAAATGAAACGCATTTTCTTTCTCACATTGCCCAGAAGTTGCTTGTCATTGAATTCAAGAATCAGAAATTCAGGTGGTATGAGGTATAAGGAAATTTTTGTTGCCAAGAGACTCAAGACCTCTCTTTCTGCATCAAATCCCGTTTCTCTCAGTTTCACAGCTGTCATAAAATCAGTATTTAAGTGATTAAGATTATTCTGCATTACACCTTGACTTCCACTTTGGTCTGTTGTTTAAAAAAAGAAAAAATACCTTAAGCACTCTTGGCCAGTAGAGGTAAGAATAATTTCCTTGTGCCTGATCTGTGATAAGATTGGATCACATACGGTCTAGGGTCAGATGGGTATCTTGTGTTTTTCCAGCTGGTGATCTTTTTATTTCAAATGTAGTTTCAGGTATAGTTGTCATTAAAGATGGTAAGGTAAATTGTTTATTAACAGGCTCTGTGAACCAGTCCTTTTTTAAAGGGTTTGAAGTGAAAACTTGAACAATCAATGCAGTATGCTGTGGGTCCTGGCTTTTGTGTCTGAGCCTTTGAAAGGGAGGTAAGGGGTTAATGGTGCTGTGGATATTGGGATAGATTGAAAGCTAGTGGACTTGGGATATGAGGCAGACAGTCTCACTGTGGGAGAGGGAATCTGTTTGCTGACCTTTGTATTATATTGCCTCTTGGTCAGAATCCCTGGTTGAGCTTTTTACAAAGAGGAATACAGAGAATTTTTAGGGCAATGAAATTAGTCTGGATGGTACTGTAATGGCAGATACACGTCACTATACATTTGTCCAAATCCATAGAATGCACAGCACCAAGAGTGAGCCCTACTGTTAACCACAGACTTGGGTAGTAATGACTGTGTGTCAGTGGAGGTTCATCAGTCGTAACAAAGGTACCTGGAATGGGGGGATATCGATAATGGGAGAGGGAACACAGGTGTGGGGCTAGGCGATATATGGGAACTCTCTGTAAGTTCTCACTTTCTGTGAACCTAAAACTGTTGTAAGAAATAAAATCCAAGACAAAAATTAAGAAAACTACACATGCCCAGGTGTCCCCTTTGAAGATGCTGATTCGGTGGTTTGGATGCCAGGCTTGAATCTGTGCAGCCAGAGTTCAGAACTGCTTGGAAAGACTGGAACATGTCCCCTGCCTGTCGGCCAGGCAGTCTGTGCAGAGCACCTGCTCCCCAGGGAGAGGGGCAAGTCATACATCAGCTCCTTGTTGAAATATTATTATGGCTGGCCAGGTAGTTTCTTTGTCTAGTGGTAGGACAGGGAGTAGAGTAGAGACCCTCCACTCACACCACAGGAGGTCTTGAGTATCTGTCTGGGTCCACTGGACAGCCTTACCTCACTGATTCGTGGCTGAATTTGTCCGGTTAGTTTGCTTTGAGCTATGCTCTGTATCTAGTAAGGGCTTAAAAAGCATTAGCTACAGTTGTTATGTTTTAAAACCCTGATTGTTTTTTTTAGGATCCTACTATTTTTCTTGAATTCTTGATGCAAATACTAAAATCCCATGCCATGGATAAATTCCTGGTAATATTTTTATATTTTATCAGTAATTTAGTGATTTAGAAGGCCCATAAGTTGAACAGACACCACTTATATAGTCACAATGACTTTGTTGTTGAGAGAACTTCCTTAGACTCTAAGCTTCAGTTAGTACCTTTACAAGTAAGAAAAAAACCCACAAGATTTAAAGACAATAATATACTTTGTCTTGAAATTTTGAATAAACTAATCCCTAGTGTCCAAGGCCTTATTATTAGAGAGTCAGAAGAGAGACATTGTCTATAAACAGTTGGATTAAAAAAAAAGAGCTCAAAGATAAATTCCTTTACTGTACCACCAAAATAAACCAGAACTGGGGGAATAGAAATATATTGGATTTTGCATAGGAGCAATTGCAGGCTATCCGAATGCTAGTCACTTAGAGCACGTGGAGGTTGGGGTGATTCTTCCTCCTACACTACAATACTGTTTCATTAAACTTCTATTACAAAAGGAAGGCATTTAAGGGACCATGTTTTATGAACAGCTGAGTGACTGACAGATGTTATAACTGACAGGGGTGTTTATTATTTTCATCTGGTTAAAGCCAAAAAACAAGTAAAATCCCTTGCGTGGAATCTGTGTGCATATTAACATTTCATCAACAAATAGAGTTTGTGTAACAATCTTCAAGGCCCAGGGCTCTGGGGCTTTGGTGAGGTTTTTTGCATCCCCATTTCGGGCCATGGCTCTGGGATCCACCCTTGGGCCCCCCCCAACCCCCCAGCCAGCATGCTGGCGAGAGGAGTGGGCCTGCTCTGCATTGTGGAGATAGAGGTCCTCCCAGGGGGTGCTCCCTGGTCAGTGAGCGATTCTTGTGTCCTGAAAGCTGATGACAGCCTCTGGTTGCCAGAGGTATAAACTGCAGTCACCTTAGAGATACAGAAGGCGATTGTGGATGAGGGATTAAAGGTTCAGTGCTTTATCTTTTAAGGCTGAAAATTAAACATTTATTTGCTTTGGGAGGAAAAAAGGCCTGTCCATAGAGTCGAGTTTGTGGATGGTGTGTTTTGTTCGTTTGTTTGTTTATAATATTGGTAGTAGGATTTTGTTATTTTGCTGTTTACCATACATTGTATAGATGAAACATATTTTTCTATCTCATTTGTAATCTAACCTTACCTGGTCGCTTATGAGATGAATCGTGTGCTCAGTTAAGAATTCTGAAACAGGGGCGCCTGGGTGGCTCAGTGGGTTAAAGCCTCTGCCTTCGGCTCAGGTCATGATCCCAGGGTCCTGGGATCGAGCCCCACATTGGGCTCTCTGCTCTGCAGGGACCCTGCTTCCTCCTCCCTCTCTCTCTCTCTCTGCCTGCCTCTCTGCCTACTTGTGATCTCTGTCTGTCAAATAAATAAATAAAATATTAAAAGAAAAAAAAGAATTCTGAAACATGAACGCCTGGGTGGCTCAGTTGGTTGAGAGCCTGCTTTTAGCTCAGGTCATGATCCTGGAGTCCCAGGATCCAGTCCCGCATTGGGCTCCCTGCTCAGCAGGGAGTCTGCTTCTCCCTCTGACCCTCTCCCCTCTCATGCTCTCTCTCTCTCTCAAGTAAATAAATAAAATCTTAAAAAAAAAAAAAAAGATTTCTGAAACATGCTCATGTGCTCACTGTCTCTCTAGAAAAAAAATTTAAAAAGGCTGCTACTAAAACAAAAACAAATACTAGACCAGAAAAGACGTCATGATACCCTCAAGTAACTACATCCTGCAATAATTTTAAAGGAAACCCTCCCATAGCTAGAACATGGAGGCTCACCTTTTTCTTTCTAGTATCTGAAACTACATTATTGGGCGCCTGGGTGGCTCAGTGGGTTAGGCCGCTGCCTTCGGCTCAGGTCATGATCTCAGGGTTTTGGGATCGAGTCCTGCATCGGGCTCTTTGCTCAGCAGGGAGCCTGCTTCCCTCCTTCTCTCTCTCTGCCTGCCTCTCCATCTACTTGTGATCTCTCTCTGTCGGATAAATAAAATCTTAAAAAAAAAATGAAACTACATTATTTTATGTTGTTCATGTCCACATCATGCAGAATTTGCTCCGTGTTTAGCCTAATCCCCTGAATCCTGTGTAATGGAAAAGAAATAGAGATTTTGTAAAGACCTCTGAGGGTTTTTTTTTTTTCCTTTCCTTTTGTAGCCTTGTCTTGAAGGAATACTATATAAGAAAAGTTTCTTATACTTTATGGCGATTTATTAAAAAAAACCCTACATGCTACATAATCTTGTTAATGCATGTTTATCTGTTTATGGGTGTGTGTGTGTGTGTGTGTGTGTTTAGTTTCCCTGTTCACTAATGAAAAGGTTTGGAAACTTTTTCATTCTTACCAAAATAAGAAAGATACATGTGTGTGTGTATATACACATATGTGTGTATATTTGCACACATTTTATATATACATACGTATGTATTATATATAATATACACACATCTTTTTGAGTAGTTGGAGAAACTTTTTCAAAATTAATTCTTATGAATAATCAGGGAAACTTAAAAATCTTTCTTTACTGTAAATGGCTCATTTATTTCTGGAATTACATTTTCAGCACACACACACACACACACACACACACAATAATTGCATATGGTGTCTTCCTTTTTGTTGGGGTTTGAATGGACTTTGGGACAGAGGTGTATCGACAGCTCACTCAGACTGGTAGGAAAAGAATGGTCTGGAAAATGATGGCCTTACACTATTAGAGACCCCCTCTTTCGTCTTCTGTATGGTTTTCTTTGGGTTCCTCCACTGACATGACAATGTATCAGTTGTTGTGTTTGCTCTTTGCATACCTTTCTTTCCTTGGCCTTTCATATTTGCATAGTGTAGTTAGAGCGAGTGCAGAATACATAGCTCAAGGGCTGTCATGTATGGATTGCATTGTGCGCTTCCCAGCACTGCGTCCTCAGCGCACAATAACGACAGTGTGGAGGGGCCTACACGGAGACTGCGATGGCGCTTTACACAGCGCCAGTGGTGTGTGGCGCCCGCTGCAATCTGCCGCCTAAGCAGTTGCACAAATTCCTCCAAATCTAGAGACCTCCAGAAATGTCATGTTTTGGCCTCAGTAGCGAATGCCACAAATAACAGCACAGGCTCGGGGGACCTTGCTCAGCTTCTCGGATTCCAGCCTGCCTTTCTTTAGCTGGGTCTGCCATGGATTGCTTTGTTTTATTTTGTTTTCAAGTCCCCAGAAGTTAGGTTTCTCACCCTTGAATACATATTTCAAACCCATCTAAATTGTCTTGTTCTTTTATCTCTTTCGGAGAGCCCTAATATATTCTGTAGTTTTTTAGAGATGAAGAAAAATCTGATAACCTGGCAAGTAGACGAAAGGGCTTTTTTTTGTTGTTTAATTTTTTAGCCCATTGATTTTTATATTGCCGGTCTGTGCTATAGGGGGGTTAGGGAGAGGCAGATAGGGGAAAAGAGATTGAAAAGCTTGTTGGTGTTTAATATAGAAAGATTTCTCTTGAAAGTGTTCTTGGCAAGTTTTATTAACCGTTTTAGGATTTTGGGGCACCTGAGTAGCTCAATTGGTTAGGCGCTTACTGGGTCCTGGGATCCAGCCCCTGTCCAGGTCAAGCTCCCTGTTCAGCAGGGAGCCTGTTTCTCCCTCTCCCTCTCCAGTTCCTCTTGCTTGTGCTCTCTCTCTCTCTCTCTCTGTCAAATAAAAAATAAAATCTTAAGAAAAAAAAACAGTTGATGGTGTTGTTTAGCTTGGTGCTACATTGTTAGAGTTGCAGTTGACACAGATTATAGTCTGTAAAGATTCTAGTGTAAGATGGGATACAAAGCAGAGGCATGCTTGCAGATAGCAAGAGGAAATAACAGTGAAATTGATGTCTTAGTGAAGGAATGTAGTGTCTCTAAAACCTCACTGTCCCCTGCTATATGAAGGTGGGGCATGGCCGGCTCTTAAGAGGAGGAGGCAGATTCGCTTTTTTGCTTTTGTCCTTCCTCTAGTTCTCAAGAAGTATTTGGAAATGTTCTAATTACTAAAAAAGAGTTTAAGTACGACATAGAATTATGAAGATAAAATCTAGGTCTGTGGCTGTTCTTCTCCCAGAATGTAGTTGGCAGTGTGTGTTTGGTTTTGGTTTAGTTCCTTGAGTATCTATGGGTGGTAGTCCATGAGATAGATCCAGGAAATTGCGTAAGACTGCTAGCCAGAGGCTTGAATTCTAGACTCCGCTCTCCCAGCTTTTTGGCTGGCATTGTGGCACCGAGCCATTCCATCCAGCGGATATATTTTGGCCTCCTAGTGAGCTGGTTACTCAATGAAATGCTGCCCTAAGAGATGTTAAAGTAAGACATACTTTGCTTAAAGAATTCGGTCTCCAAATGTAGTATGAAAAGGAGTAGAATATAAGAACAAGTACCGCAGATGTGCAATAAAGCGCTTGAAAGAGAAGGATGAATATCGGGAGACTGGAATAGATTTCATAGGGAAGGAGAATTTGGAGATTTGTCTGAAGGTAGGGTTTCAATAGTTTGAAATAAATCAAGGAAAAAAAAGAAACTTAAATTATGTCTTGGTCAGTTCACAATCTTCTTTATCCAGCGCAATACCCCCAAAGTGCTGTGACAGCTAGTAGTACTGTATCTTAGGTGCAGATAGTAAAACAAAATCTCTGTGTTTTGTTTGGTTAGCAAATGCATATCTGTAGTCCTTCCCTGCAATAGAATCCAAATTATTGTTTATTAAAAGAAAAAGTCAAAACAATAGGAGAAAATTGACAGGGTGCCTGGGTGGCTCAGTGGGTTGAGCGTCTGCCTTCAGCTCAGGTCATGATCTCGGGGTCCTGGGGTTGAGCCCTGCGTCATGTAATTGCCCTGTGTCCCTGTGTCAGTCTCCTCACTCAGCAGGGAGTCTGCTTCTCCCACTGTCTCCCCCTTCCCTGTTCCTGTATAGTCTCTCCCTTTCTCTCTCTCTCTCAGATAAATAAATAAAATCTTAAAAAAAAAAAAAAAGAAAATTGCCTTCCTGGATTGAAATATAGAGTACTAATGTTTATGGATACCACAAATAAGAATACAGCTCTTCAAAAGAAATTCAGGAAATCAGTCTGAGAAGTAGGTTAAACTCTCTGTAACCTCAGTTTTCTCATTTGTGAAACGAGATTGGATGAAATAAGTGTGAAAGTTCTTTAATCATATTTAAAATCAATTATTTTTAGAGCAACTCAGAAGGCTCCTGTGATTTCAGCTGCCTTTTAGTGAATCCACATAAAGTGTCAAATATTTTATTAAGCACTTTAAATACACCTCATTTAACTATCACTATTATAGAAGGAGTATTTGTACTTTAGAGAGAAGAAACTGAGGCATGGTAAAGCTAAGTAATTTGCCTCTGCTTACATACCCTGTTAAAAAGTAGGGCTCTCAATTCAGTTCCAGGTCACAGCATTTTGCTGCAATATCTTTCCTAGTATAGGTGAGAATCCGTGATTTACTGAAAGGTGTGGTACACACAAGAATCTGGAGGGGATGAGGGCTCCTGGGTGGCTCGTTTGGTTAAGTGACTGCTTTCATCTCAGGTCATGATCCCAGGGTCCCGGGATTGAATTCCGCATCGGGCTCCCTGCTCAGCAGAGAACCTGCTTCTGTCTCTCCCTCTGACTGCTGCTCTGCCCACTTATGCTCTCTATCTCTCTGTCAAATAAATAAATAAAATCTTAAAAAAAAAAAAAAAAGAATCTGGAGGGGAGAAGGAACAATTTCTACTGGCATACCCCCCACATCTTTCTATATTACAATTATGAGTTGTGTGTTGATTCCCCTCCCCTGAATGATGAGAATTAGCCTTTGCAGAGTGTGTTGTGAACAGAGTGAAGGCAAAGAGAAGTTGGGAGCCATGGGGTTCATATTGCTGACAGAGCACACGCAGGGAAGTTTGATTAGCAGATGAGTTCTTATTGTTTCATGTTATTACATTTTGTATATAGTATTTAATATGGGATAATCGGGTGTATTTTCTTTATAAGAGAAGAAGAGAAAAAAATTTATAATTTTGAGTTAGCATCCAAAAGCAGATCGGTTTTAGGTGGCTTAAGAGTAACTTCTCTGGGTTTTTTGTTATAATTTACTTTGGTTAATCCTTACTGCTTAGCTCATGTTTCTTTCCCTCTTGGATTGATGGCTTTGCTGTATTGTTTTTAAAAATGTCAAAACCTTTTGAATGTTAGCGAGTCAGAATAATAAATAGTGGAAGAAAGTGATTGTAGTGTACTAGATTTCATTTTATGTGGCTAGAGACCCATGCAGTTTCCTTAATTTGAGAGTTTTAAGCATTAATTAGCCTTTACGTCTTTTTAAAAAATTTTTTTAAGATTTTATTATTTTTAGAGAGAGTGCTTCTGTGCACATCGGCGGGGTGGTACAGAGAGAGAAAGGAGAGAGAGAGAATTTCAAGCAGACTCCTTGCTGAGTGTGGAGCCCAATGTGGCGCTTGATCTTGTGACCTTGTGATTAAGACCTGAGCAGAAATCCAGTCACATGCTTAACTGACTGAGCCACCCAGGCGTTCCCATTACGTCTTTTAATATTGCCTCTCACATGTTCTCTATACCGTTTTTAATTAGAGGTTTTTTAATTTTTTTTTTTTTTTAGATTTTATTTTTAATTAACCTCTCCATCCAACTCGGGGCTTAAAATTACAACCCTGAGATCAAGTGTCCCGTGCTCCACTGACTGATCCGGCCAGGTACCCCTTCAGTTAGAATGAGGAGGTCTACATAGACTTCCTTAGAATTCTGTCCTCCATGTCTGAAATTCTTTCATATTTTTCATCTTTCTTTGCTGCATTCTGGGTAGCTTTTTAAGATCCATCATCCGGGTCACTGGTTTTCTGTCTGTGTCAAACTCTGTCCATTTGGATTACAACTTATTGTTAACAGGTTTTACTTATAGATATTCTATTTGGTTCTTTACAGAATCTGATTTTTCATATTATTTCTTGATATTATATAATATTCATTTATTTCTTTAAACAGGTGAAAGTGTTCTGTACTTGAGAATTACATTATCTATAGTCTCTGAAGATCTAATTCTGATCCTGTAATACTCAATAGTAGTGATGGGTTTCCTTGTGCGTGCTTTGATTATTTTGGTTATATTTCTTGGGATTTATATCTGGGAATCATTTGCTTCAGCCAGACATCTGGACACATCCAATTCCGAATCAGTTTAAACCAAATTCTTTTTTTTTGAGATTTTTGAATCAAAAAAATAATGAGTAAACTGTGTGTGTGTGCATGCACACATGTGTTTAATAAATCATATTAATAGTAATAAAAAATGTTAACCCCAGTCTCCAAAACTGCTTGGTGGGCCAGATAATGGTAATTTTTTTTCTCCTTCATTTCTTGAAAAATGGTTTGTAGAACAATAATTCTGATGTGGAGTAAGTTAGTAAGCATTGTATTAAAATAAGATAGTGCTTTATTTAGCCAAATAATTTTGGGAAATGTCAGGTAAACAAGTTTTTTTCATCATAGAACTTCTCAGGATATCTTGCATGCAAAACAGGAAGTTTGATGCATAATAGTTAAGCAGAATTTTTCTTTGTCCCACTTTTACTTTCCTTTTGGGGGATGGGAGATATACATGGAACATCTCTTGGGACTAGTGGGACCAGTGGAACATGCTTGCTGCTGGAAGTCTGCCTCCTGATACCCTTGGCTTCTGCTTATTGCTTTCTCACTATCTTCACCTCTGTGTTTATACCACTCATGTATTTAAACTTGCTGAGGGAAGATGTGATTGTATGTGGTAATCTTTATCCTAGAGTAAGATATTGTCTTTGAGTAGAGCTATTGTATGAAGCTATATCATGGGTCATTGGTTAGTATTCTTTGGACCAGTTGGACCAAGTCTCTAGTTATTTCTAGAGAGTTAGATTCATAGGACTTTGTTTTCCCTTGGGGAACTTCCTTTTTATTTTCTGTCATTTGACTGTAAATTTTCCAGGACCATCTATGTCTTATTTATCATTGTTTTCATGATGTCTTAACAAAGGAACTAAAACATATTAGTTGCTGGACCAGTCTGTGTGGAGCCTTTCAGCTTGGCAAGCTCTGGCAGTCATCTGAGAGTGGAACAATATACCTGGCAGGCATAGTGTATGGCTTGTCCATTATGGATGGGACATTTTTTTTCCTCTTACTTTATTCTCCAGTATTTTTGTAGAGAAATTGGCTCCATCAGACTCTAGAAACATCCAAAGTGAAAAAGAAGTTCTTTCAAATATGCTCTTTCTCTGCCTTGTGATGGAAGTAATTTCCTTTCAGATTAATTTCAGATGCCACAGTCTTGGTGAAGCTGTGGTTTTTCTCCGACCCCGTTACTCATCACTTGGTACTTGTATTTTTCAGTACCTGCCCCACGGTATTTCTGCATTTTTATCTTCCAGCCAGACTTAGAGTTCATGGAGGGTGGAGAGGTTGAATGGAAGCTTAAGTAATATCTGTGTGCAGTTAAGATCTAATCAAGCATTTCAAATTCCAGTTTCCTGGAGAAGGGGAGGAGAAAATAGCAGAGAAGCAGTCTAAGCCTCTAGAAGATACTTTGGCATTTGTTGGATGTGGACTAGTGAAAGAACAGTTGCCAACAGGATTCAGCTGGCCGAGTAGGGCACTTGATTTGGCACGGTGAATGTACTGTCTCATTGGGCAAATTTGGCCCTCACAGTGAGCTGTGAGATACTTGTGATTTCCTTTTACAGTTACAGAGACTCAGTGGCTTGCCTATCGTCACGCTTGTGTAGTAACAGTAAAGTGCCTACAGGCTGTTGAATGACCAGGGGACTGGGTCTGACTCCACCCCCTGTGCAGCTGCCTCTGGGCTGCCCAGCACACCACCGCCCAGTTGTGGTGCTGAGCTTTGTGCGTGTTTCCCCCTTAGTCCTTCAGGGGAATTCTGTCCGTGAGAACATGTTTCTATTTTTGAAACTGAAACCAGTGAGAAAGTATGCTTTACTAATAAAGTTTTACTCTGAGCCTGTGTTGGAATATGTTTTCTCTTTCGACTGAGGTAGGTATATTTTCATAGACATTTATTATCTGAAATATCCTTTTTGCCCTAATTTCAAGTTGTGTTATCACAAAATAGTATGACTTTCCTTTTGATTCCGTGACATTTCTTCATGATATCTACAGCTAACTGGTTTCAGTAGTTTGCTCATTTGAAAGTAGTTGTCACATAGAGCAAGACATTTTTAGAAATGATAAGTTTGGGAACTTTATCTGATTGAAGTTCAACTTCTTATATTAGCTTCTGTTGAGTTTTTAGTGTCTTTCTAAATAAGACGATAATCTCTGTTTTATAGTAGATAAAATGTTCCCTGTGAGTCCTTTGTATCTCGTAAATGCATGGGGGATGATGTCCAAGTAGATAGATGTGGACCAAGCTGTAGCTGACTGCTGTCTTTGCCATCTCAGATAAGGAAGGTTCCTAACTACAAAGTGGATGCTGAAATTGTAGCTAAGGTCAGTCACTAGAAGCCTGAAGAGGTGAAATGTCATCTAATTAAAAATAAGTATGTTACATATAGTACACTACACAGTTGAATCAGTAAACATTTTTTGACCACCTGTTTATGATGGGCAGCTTTCTGGTCACTGGGCATTCAGAAGTGAACAATGTTGTTGAAATTCATGTCTGAGAATTCACTAATTCTATCTTAAATTATTGATTATCTCTAAAATATTCTTTGGGGTGCCTGGGTAGCTTAGTCAGTTGAGCGTCCTATTCTTGATTTCCACTCAGGTCATGACCTCAGGGTCACAAGATTGAGCCCTGTGTCGGGCTCCATGCTGAACACGGAACCTGCTTAAGATTCTCTCTCTGCCTCTCCCTCTGTACCCCTTCTCCGCCCATGTACGTGCACATTCTTGCTTTTAAAAAAAAGAAATTCTTTTATTTGCAACCATATCTCTTCACATCTATTCCAGGTTCCTATAAAAAGACCATAGTTTTTACTGTACATTTAAGAAAACCAGCCAACATGCTTTGAGTTCCCTTCTCCTCATAAAATTAATTTAAGATACCTCCAAGCTCAGAATTTTAATTATATAGGTTAATAATTGCATGCAGATCAAATAATGAAATTGAGAGCCTTTCACTGTAAAAGCTTAAGCCAAAAATCTCATGTAAGTGAAATCAGTCACTTTTCATGTTAATAGAGCTCACCAGCTTCTAATGATAAGAGCCAATATGGATTAAGCCCAGTATGCCACCCACACTGTTCTAAGCTCCTTGGATGTCTTATAGCTCACTTAGCACTCAGTGCTCCCATGGTGCCTTCTGTTGCTCCATTTCACAGATGCGCAAATTAAGGCAAGTAGAAGTAAAGTGGCTTTTCCTTGGCCACATAATTTGTAAATGGTCAAGGTACAGTGCTTACTATGTTGAAACAATCTGTCATTTTTTCCTTCTTCCCTCTACTATTTCATGTAATTCTATTCTTCTTTTTTTTTTCCTAAGAAACATTATTATAAAAGGTTCAGTAATGAAAGTTCCAGATTATCCTTTGCATGTCTTTCAGACATGAGTTTTCCACCTCTGCTTCCACAAAGCAGAGAAAGAAAAACCTAGAGAGAAACCAGCCCTTGAGTTTCTCTGAAACTGCCTTTTGCAGTCCCTTATCAGAGTTGTACTTACTTGACATTAAATGTCCTTCATATCTTATTGCCTTGTTTAAGATACATCTGTGAGAGACATTTATTTCCACACAGTGGATGAATGAATGAGTAACCATTTTGAGAGTGTAAGGGCGTTCATCTTGAGGATGAAAATGTCTGAGGGCGGGTTCAGTTTTCGCTTGAGGTCCAATAGCTGCTTATATCGTTCTGGGGTAAGGGGAGGCCTGTTTCTGAGACCTTACAGTTGGGCCTGCCCAGGGTATGCATCTTAATTGGGAATGTCACTGCTTTATGTTTTGTCACCGATTAGACAATGAGCTTTTCTTCTGTGGCTGTTAAAGACTTTTATATCTCTGTGGATAACAGTTTCTTGAAGTATTTTTTTAAAAAGATTTTCTCTATTTATTTGAGTGAGAGAGAGTGCAAGAGAGAGATGGTGGGAGGGGGAGAAGCAGGCTCAGGGAGCCTGAGGTGGGGCTTGATCCCAGGACCCCAAGACCATTACCTGAGTTAAAGACACATGCTTAACTGACTGAGCCACCCAGGGGGCCCCAACAAAACAAAACAAAATACAGCAAACTATTTAAGGCAAAAGTATGTTACATCCTTGGAGACAACTGATTTTATTCTCCCAGTTCTGTTAGTATCTTAAATTTTTTTTAAGTGGTTTAAAGACTGAATGTCTCATCATTATCAAGAGAAAGCTTAACTTGAATTGAAAACAATTTTATTTCTATTCTACCAATATCATGGAACAGAAATCAAACCTAAGTACTGATGGGATAAATGATGTTAGGATACAGTGAAGAGTAGGGCCAAATAATTTTCCGGGGGGAATACCTTGTAGATAGGACATAAGCCACCTTAAGGAATTGAGAGGGGCAGTTTGGACATATTTCTGTACTATTTTAAAATTAAATGAACTCCTAGCACCTTACTTTTTGAGACCTTTTTATATTTTTGTGGAGTAGAAAGTAAAGCATAGAGCATTTGATCATGCTTTCATTCTAGAATTTATGCTTTGTATATATGGTGGGGAGAGGGAGGATTCTAAAGTGAAAAAGTTGTTCATCGCTCTTTTGTATTATAAAAGATTGGGAAACATTTTATATTACACTAAATAATATTATCTGATGTGAAGTCCTTCATTTATAGTATTCATGGAATCTTTAGTGCTTGAAAAGTAAAGATACCTTTTCTTTCCCCTCAGAAACGTGCTAAGGGACAAGTGTTATTTGACAAAGTGTGTGAACATCTCAATCTTCTGGAGAAGGACTACTTTGGACTTCTATTTCAGGAAAGCCCTGAGCAAAAAGTAAGTGAAATAATTCACGTTTATTTGTATCCTCTTAGAAAAATGTATTTTTTTCTTATACAGTATAAAATTTTGCTTTAAAATTTATGACATTTTATATCCATTTTAGAAATTTGGTAAATATAAAAAACCCATGCAGAGAGAATCACCTATAACTTATTGCCCTTGTGTGTATGTTTTTCCACTAATACCATAAGCAGAGAGAATGGAATGTCTTATTCTGTGTTAATTATTAGAGACTGAAAGAACTGATTTAAAAATTTTTATGTTGGATTTTTAGCTCTTGAATTCACCTGTATGGTAGAAATTAAGCATGCCTGGAAAGCAGGGAAGGAAGCAAATGGGAAGGAATGTCGAGTACTGATGTGTACTTACTGGACGCTTGGGAGAGAGCATTTGCCTTGCTGTACAGACTGTCGTGGCTGTGGGGTAAACGCATTCTCTGCCCTGTTGGGTCACGGAGAAGCAAAAAAGGAGGTGAGGTAGACTCAGGTAGTAGACTTGAGCGGTCGGGACCCTGTGTAACTCTGCCTGATATCAAGTGTGTTGAGATTGTTCTGCTCCAGGAATTTCCCAACAGGATCAGACTGCTGTAATGCTTCATGCTGAGCATTAGCATTCCAGGGAGTGTAAGGACTTCTCAGTTTTGTATGTAATTTTAAAGAGAGAACGATTATGGTCAACTGTTTTACCAGAACTATTAAAGAGAGAACTATTAATCCAGTCTGGCAATTAACTAACCTGCAGCCTTCTGTCTTAGTCGACTAGTCTGGGCATTTCTAACGCAGTACCATAGACTGAGTGTTTTATCAACAATGCTGGAAGGCTGGGAAGTCCAAGATCAAGATATGTGCAGGTTCAGTGTCTGGTGAAGGCCCACTTTCTGGTTCATAAGGTAGTGCCTTCTGTGTCCTCACAAGTGGAAGGGATGGGGTCCTCTCTGAGCCTCTTTTATAAGGGGACTACTTACTATTCCTATTCACGAGGCTTCCACCTTCATGACCTCATCACCTCCCAAGGGGCCCCACCTCCAAATATTGTCACAGTGGAGATTAGGTTTCAACTACAAATGGTATGGGCGGCCTCACACATCCATTCAGTCTCTAGCACTTTCTTTCTTCCTTGTTAAGAAAGGACTGTTTCCTCTTTTACTTGACTTTAAGTAATGGGATATAACTGGGGGAGAAGATACTGAGTGTAAGACTGAAGGATAAAGTTTTCATCCTGTTGCACCGTAGAGTGAAGCCCTTTTAGCTCTATTAGACTGAGGTTGTGGAGAGACTCGCTGAGATCGGGCTGAGATCATTACTTTCTTGTATCTAACATTTTTGTCACAGTCAATAGAACAAAATAGCGAGTTGAGGAACGTAGGCAGTGAAGTTTATTTGCCCACATGCTGTCATTGTTTATGTGTCCTGGTAATGAAATACAGGGAATTAAGGGTGATAATTACATATAAATCAAGTTTTCTCAATTTGCTTAGTCTTAAAGCTTTACTACTTAATTGGTGGTTTAATTCCACATTTAAACAAAAGACAATTAAATTGCATGCCTGCCTGCAGAAGAGTATGCAAGTATTCTTATTAGAATTCTGTTTAGAATACTTTTCTCAGAAGTAGTAACATATTAGATATTTGACTAAATAAACTAGGTGCTCCTTTTAGTCATGAAATGAAAACGTGGTTCTTGATAATATTTCTAATCCTCTGCCCTTCTGCTGGTCCTCAAAACTGTCAAAGAGGAAGTGATGGGAATTTGCCTATCATTATCCACTTTTTCCTGAGATTACATATGGGGAGAGTCATAAGAGCATTTAAGCTTTGTGAAAGAGAGAAACCATCTAGCATATTGTAAAATATGAGAAAAACACGTTTTGTTAGTAGAAACAGGATATGCTACATAAAGACATCTGGTATTTCTGCAGCCCTAGATTTACATGTGAAAGAGTGGTATTTAGATAGTAGGATTCACTAGTTTTTATTTTTATAACTTCCAACATATGTGTCTAGTCCGTGTCTTTGACCTGAATCTCAGACTCTTTTTAACTGCCTATTGGACACTGCCCTCAGTTGTCTCAGAGCAAACTGGCATCTTCCCCTTAAACTTCCTCTGTCCCCTGAAGAGTGGATATTGGTCCCTTCCACTCCTTCCACTGCTTATCAGTCAGAGAGGTCTGTATTTTCTACCTACTAACATACCTTGCCTAGTCTTCTTAGTCCACAGTTTTGGCTTTGGTTTAGACCCCTGTCCTCTCTTGCTGTGACGATTTTGTTAGCCTCCTATGTGGATGAATGGTCTGGTCCCTAGCCCCTAGGATCACACTTCACACTGTTGCTACACAGAGTTCTCAGGAGTGCATATGGGATCTTGACACTCCCTGGTTTAGCACCATTGAATGGATCCAATCTGACCCGCTCGGTATGACTGACAAAGCCCTAGTTCATTTGTTTCATTTCTCATTAACCTCCCACATACATACACGCCACACCAAAGTTCTCTCCTAACAAGAGCCCTGTTGGTCTGTACCATATCTGCTTGAACATACTGTTCTTTACATTTGGAACATCCTTTATTTGAATGCCTACTTTAGATTTAAGAACACTGCTCCAGGGGATTCCCCTTGACCGCTTTCCATTACCATTTCTCTTGCTCCCCACTTGAGGAGAATTGACCACTTCTTCCATTTGCTGTTTAGACATTTAGCACAAATCTCATTTGTGTCACCCTTTCTTCCCAGTACTCTAGGAACTTCTTCCCATTACTCGAGGAACTCCACACCCTTTTATTTTTATAGCCTCAGTCTTTCTAGACATTAACAAATATTTATTAAATACTGCCTTTGTGCCATCTTACACCCATTAGGATGACCACTAGCAAAAATATAAAATAAGAAATGTTAGCAAGGATATGAAGAAACTGGGACCCTTGTGCATTGGTAGTGGGAATGTTAAATCATGTAGTTATTGCAGAAAACAGTATAGAGGTCACTCAAAAACTTATAAATAGAACTATATGATCCAGCAATCCTGTTTCTGGGTATATGCCCCAACGAACTGAAAGCAGGATCTTGAAGAGAGATTTGCGCACCCATGTTCATTGCAGCATTACTCACAATAGCCGAGAGGTGGAAGCAAGCCAGTGTCCACCCATGAATGAATCGGATAAACAACATGTGGTAGATACAAAATGTGTTGAATGGAATATTATCGAACCTTAAAGAAGGAGATCCTGTCACATGCTATAACATGGATGAATCCACAGGACATTAAGTGAAACAAGCCAGTCACAAAAAGATGACAAGCACTGTGATTCCATTTATATGAGGTATCCATAGTCAAGCTCGTGGAAGCTGAAAGTAGAACGGTGTTTGCCAGGGACTAGGGCAGGGGGGAAATGGGGAGCTGTAGTTCCATGGGTATAGAGTTTCAACTGTGCAAGATGAAGTTTCAGAATCTGTTGCACATCAATGTGAGTATAGTTAGTATTGCTGAACTATATACTAAAAATTAGTGAAGATGGTAAACTTTAGGTTAAAAATATTCCCTGCATGCGGGGCGCCTGGGTGGCTCAGTGGGTTAAAGCCTCTGCCTTCTCCTCAGGTCGTGATCCCAGGGTTCTGGGATCAAGCCCAGCATTGGGCTCTCTGCTCAGCAGGGAGCCTGCTTCTTCCTCTCTCTCTCTGCCTGCCTCTCTGCCTACTCTCTCTCTGTCAAATAAATGAAATCTTTAAAAAATTAAAAAATAAATAAATAAAATAAATTCCCTGCATGCAAACCAGTGTACTACTGCGAATCCAGCAGTAAATAGTTAAGACAAAGACTGTCTTCACGGATGTCCCCACTATGCTCCAGCTGAGGAGACAGTGAAAAACTAAGCTATATGGTTATCAAAATTTGGTTACCGCTCTATAGGAGAGGGTATTAATGGTGAGGACAGCTAAGAGTGAATGCTGCTTGAGGAAGGAGAGACCTAAAGTGGGTGGGCTTGGGCTACCGGGGGGTGGGATGAGAGGGGGTTGAACAGCACTGCTCACCAAAAGGAGGACATGGCCTCAGTTGAAGTTGTGGTAGCAAAAGACAAATAAAGAATTTCTTTTTAAGATTTATTTATTTCTTTGAGAAAGAGGGAGACAGAGTGAGCAGAGGGAGACAAGCAGACTCCCTGCAGAGTGGGGAGCCTAACATGGGGCTCGATCCCAGGACCCTGAGATCATGACCTGAGCCCAAGCCAAGAGTCATATGCTTCATCAATAGCCACCCAGATCGCCCTAGTCAGATAACGAATTTAAGAGAGATTGAGGAAGGAGGTAAAAGCAATCCGATGACATCACACCAGTAAGGCCTAGATTTTTGGATGAATGGAGATCCCATTTAGTGAGCTGGGGAGGGCCTAGTTAGGGGGATGGAAGGGTATATTATGAGTGTCATTTCAAGACATGTTGACTTTAGGTCAGATAACAACTTTTAGAAGAACAAGTAAATTTTATATATATTTTAAAGAATAAGTGCTAGTATTGCCTGGGTGGCTCAGTCAAGTAAGCATTGACTCTTAATTTTGACTGAGGTCATGGTCTCAGGGTTGTGACATTGAGCCCCACATCAGACTCTGTGCAGGGTGTGGAGCCTGCTTAAGATTCTCTCTCTTCCTCTCCCTCTCTCTCTGTGTCTCCCCACCTCTCTCTCTCTCTCTCTCTCTCTCTCTTTTTTTTTTTTTTAAAGTGGGTTCTGGCATGGAAGAAATTCTCCAGGTGAAACTCCAGAGTTCAGTGTGGTGGTTTTATTTCTGGACGGGAATATCCTATTTATATTGAGGCTCCAAGTTAGGCATACTTTTTTTAACTTCATTTTAGAATTAGAAAGTGACATAAAAAATATTCCGAATGGGGGTCAGGGTGGCTCATTTAGTTAAACATCTGACTCCTGTCTCAGCTCAGCTCTTGATCTCAGGGTTGTGAATTTGTGAGCTCCATGTCTAAACAAAAGAAACATGACTATTAATAGCCAATCGTTCCGGGATTCTCACAATGCACCAGGCAGGGTTCTATGACTTCACACATGTCTCCTACAACCCTAAAAAGTTGGTTAAGCTTACTTTGAGCTGAGGCATAGAGCAGTTAAATAATTCACCCAAGGCCACCGAGGCAGTAAAAAATTGAAGGTAAGATTCAAAACCAGGTAAACTAGGAAGGAAAAAAAATAGAAAACATACCCGTTCTTAACTTTGTCAGTTAAGGCATAAAAATGGGTACACTATTTTATAGCTATCCTGACTGGAAAAATGGAAGAATGTCGTCTTGCCTTAGAGGGATTTTTCATCTTATGAAATCCTAAAAACATTCTGCAAGACATCATATATGGGTTGGTGGAAAGTATTACGTTGGTGGAAAGTATTACGTACTGTGTTCCCGATATGAGTTTTCCAGTTGATGTTTCTGTAATGGTGTCAATAAATTTAAGGGACGACTTGACTTACCAGTACTGATTGTGAGATTCCATGCCAGTGCTTCTCTAAAGCAACATCCCTTTTTCCCCCCTTTTTAGACTTATTTATTTTTTACAGAGAGGGAGAGCTAGAGAGAGCGCCCAAGAGCTTGTGCAGGAGGGGCAGAGGGAGAGGGAATCCCAAGCAGACTCCAAGCTCAGTGCGGAGCCCAATATGGGGCTCCATCTCATTACCCTGAGATCATGATCCGAGCTAAAACCAAAAATCAAATGCTTAAAGGACTGTACCACTGAGGCGCCCCAAGGAACTTTTTCCTTCTTGTCAGAATTAGCTGTGGGACGAATTTCCAACTAGGAATCCTATTTTTCTGCTTTCCAGTCTTTCTTACTGTTAACTCCACACATGCACCCATACATGTACCCACCCACCCCACCACTTAGGCTCACTGGCTATGCCATGATTCATTCTTCCCAGTTTAAAAATAGTGGTATTGCTGTTTATATATGGGATACTGAAGGACGTTATGTTATGGGCTGTGTTAAGTAGGTGGGGTATAACCTTATACCTCACTCATTTGGGGACAGAAAATAGATAAACTTTTTGGTCAGTTTCTTAGTCCATTTGGGTTGCTATAACAAAATATCAGACCGGGTGGCTTATCAAAACAAATCTTTCACATTTCTGAAGGCGAGGAAGTTCAAGATCAGGGTGCCAGCATATTTGGTATCTGGTGAGGATCTACTTCCGGATTTACAGACCGTGTCTTCTTGCTGTGTCCTCACATGGTGGAAAGGATAAACGAGTTCTATGGAGTGGCTTTTGTAAGGGGTGCTAATCCTGATCATGAGGGTTCCACTCTCATGATCCAGTTACCCCCAAAGGCCCCACCTCTTAACACCATCACATTGGACATTAGGATTTCAGCATAGAAATTTTAGGGGGGACACAAACCTGACCATAACAGTCAGGCTAATATTATCTGAGTATATAGGTTTCTAGTAATCTCAGTTCAATGACACAATTTAATATTCCCTGTCCTAAATATCAGCTGGACATTTGTTAATACCTAGCTAGGGGACACTTGCAAGTTTTATTAGCTTGACAAGGGTCTGAAAATTTTATATTATTGTATATTGGCAAACCTACAAATTTTAGAAGTGATATTAGCAGGTTAGAAATAACATTCTGTCCTAGAAATTGAGAATTTTGACCAATATACTGGACGGGGGCAGAAAAGGGACATTCTGCCCAGAAGAAAAGGAGTAGCTCCAGTGTGAACAAGGACAGTGTGCATGAGGAATTTCTGGCTGTTTGATGGGGCTGGAGGGTGCGGTAGCTCCCGAGTCTCTGTACAGGAGGGACCTGGAGCAACTGGCAAGTTGGAAGGAGGAGCTGGGTACTTGTCTTGAAGCTGTGTTTCCTCAGCAAGCACAGTGTTTATTTTTTTTTTTTTAATTTTTTTCAAGATTTTATTTATTTATTTGACAGAAAGTAGGAGAGCACAAGCAGGGGGACTGTCAGAATGAGAGGGAGAAGCATGATGTAGGACTTGATCCCAGGACCCCGGGATCATGACCTGAGCCAAAGGCAGTTGCTTAACCAGCTGAGCCACCCAGGCACTTAAGCACAGAATTTAACTTACATCATATGAGGGTAAATTTCGGGTGCCTTGTGGGGAATTCTGATGATCCTGGGAAAGCTAGGCAAAGAACATTTTTTTGGAAGGTCTTGTATCTTGTGCTAAGGACTTTTATCCTGATAGGAGGGGTTTTTAGAAAGTGACATAGTTTGCATTTCAGGAAGAGTAACCTGTTGATGGTTTGGAGGGAGATTATAGGGGACTGAGACCAGAGGCAGGAAGGTCAGTTGTCTAGACCAGAGGTGATGGAAACTAGGGCATGACATAAGGAGGAAAGATGAAGAGACGGAGATACTGAGTAGGGAATGTCTGAAGATGACTTTGTGGCCCACCATTTCTGTGGCATGAGGGCGATGGAGGGGTTGGCAGAAAAAGCCCCACATTTGGTGCTTGGTTGCTGGGAAGCTTGTTGGAGACTTTTTTTACAAAGGGACTTTGGAGGAGAAGGAGCAGCAGTTTGGGGCCGGGGGCGGAGATAAAATCTCATTTTCATTTTGCTTAAGTTGGAAATACTGGTAGGGTGTTGGCTACATGATGTTTGGGGATCAGGAAGTGGGTAGGTGAGGGCTGAGGAACGTTAACAGTATACTGAATATGAGAGTGGGATGGGACACCTGCCTGGCCCAGTTGGTTAAGCGCCTGCCTTAGTCATGATCCGGGGATCCTGGGATCGAGCCCCATATCAGGCTCCCTGCTCAGCAGGGAGTCTGCTTCTCCCTCTCTTTCTGGTCCCTCCTCACTCCTCCCAGCCCATGTTCATGCTTACTCTCTCGCTCTCAAAAAAGAAAAAAAAATTTAAAAAAAAAAAAAAAAAAAAAAAAGAATGTGAGATATTTAAGAAAATTTGGTTATGAGGAGAGGTCAGGTGGGAGAATGAGACAAGAGAATAGAGGCAGGCACCGTCCAGTAGAACTTCATGATGCTGAGATGTTCTAGACGTGCTCTATCTAGTATGGCAGCCACGAACTACAGATGGCTATTGATACCTTGAAATATGGCTGGTGTGACTGAGGAAGTGAAGTGAAATTTTATTCAATAGTACAAGTTTAAATTTAAGTATTCTCTTGTGACTGCTGGCTATTATATAGGACAGTACAGCACATTTGCTAAGGATTTGGGGGGTTGACAAATTTGCTTGGATGGAAAGAACTTCGGCTTTGGCTGTGGGGATGCCTGAGGAAAGGGTAAGGTTGGAGAGAGAGGAAAGGGATGATGTTATAGGACTCTGAAGTCAAGAAGAGGGTAAGTCTTGAGTAAAATGAGCAGCTTCATCCCCTAAGTCTGCAAGCAGTAAGCCCAGGAGTGGTGCAGCCGGAAGTAAGTCTGTGTCAAGTAAAATGTGGGCTCAAATCTCTGAACCCTCTGCTAAGAGTGACGAGGGGGTAGCACTGGGGACCCAGAGAGGCAGGCGACTAAGAACAAGTATGTGGATTGCTGTCGACAGTGCAGCCGAGATTGGAGCTCATACAGCAGTGATGGCAGCAGAATATATTGGTGTGTGCCCTCTGCACCCTGGGAGTAGTAATGGAGAAGTGGAGTATCGTGGGGGTTCCCAGTTGGCAGTGATTATGGTAAGATCAACGGATGAGCTAGAAAATGGGAGCTGCTGCTGGAATGGTAATCTAGCTGATTATTCACGGGGACCTGGGAGGGAACATAGCTGAAGCTGAAATGGGATAACGATTTGGGAGAAAATGGTGGGGGTCAAGAGATGAAAGTCCAAAGAAGCTAAGAGCAGCTGCAGTGAAAATAAATGGGTAGAAAATTAGGAGAGGAAGGAGTTGTACCTGAGAGCAGGATGATGAAGTCTAACGAGGTAAACTCTGTGTGATGATAGGACCTCACGAGGGGATGGCTGGAGTTCAGGAGAAGCTCAGGTCCTTGAGGCAGAGAGTATTAGGGTAAAGTTAAATTTGGAGAGGGGTTCTATATAGGATCCTCACTGATGAAAAGTGCAAATGTTTGAAAAGGAACTCCTAATTCCTTATTTTACCTTGTAGTTTCTCTCGTGACACAGGAGATGAAAATGCCCTTATAGTTAGGCACAGGCTTTGTTATCTAGGCTTTAATCGTATGACATGGAGGGAATAAACGGCGGGGGGGTCCTTTCTGAGATGCAGACTTGTCAGAACATGAATGCTCACATGTAATTGACAGTATATTTTTCATGTATAATCTGACATGCTTTCATAACTTTTGCATAATTTTTTATTCCTTGTCACTGATGTAAACAAAATTCAGTCCTCAAGGTGTCTAGGAAAAAAAAACTCTTATTTTTCTAATATAGATTTGAATGGTGTCCTAATTTTTCCACAGAATATCATTTCCATTGTATCAACTTAGCCTAATCAGTCCCGTTGAGCTTGAAACCCATGCAATTTCAACAATAGGATACTGTATGGTACAGGAATTTAAGCTGCTTGCTTCATGCTGGATGTTATCCATATTTATAGATGTTTCAGTCACTTATTTCAACATAAATTGAAGGTGAGGTAAACCCATAGTTATTTGTATGAAAATTTTCCATGGAGAGAAAATCTAAACTTCCCTTCGCTTTTAGTGTAGTACTGTGTCTCCTGGTTGAGATCTTGGGTTGGAAGCCTTTCAATTTACTCTTAAGTATGAAAATCTATCATTATTACTGTTAGAACTTTTTAATGTCTCTTGAGAAGTTTTATGTAAACTTTACTGTGGAAAATGCCATTAAAAATATGTGGAATCAAGCGACATGTTGCTCATTTATATATGGAATTTTGAGTCCATATAGTTCTTGTATTCATGTCTAACTGGAACCATCTTTAAGGGTTTTGGACTCTCTTTAAAGGGAAAAATATTGTCTTGAATTTTTGATGTTAATAGAGTTTGGCACCTGGCCCAGGGATTATGTTATTTTGCTTCAAGCCATATTGAAAGAGGATTTTGTTACAAGTGTAGTTGTTATCCACAGCTAACTTTATGAAAGTTGATTAAAGTGTTTGTCTGATAGCGTGACCATTTCCCTCCAGAAACTCAAGCTAAAAACGCAAATATTAAACTCTGTCATATATAAATTATTCTTTAATAAAATTCTATATTCAGTCCAGTGGCAACTTCTAATCCAAAGGAGAAGTTTGAATCACGCTCTCCCAGATGCATAGTGAACATTTTTTTTTTAAAGATTTTATTTATTTGACAGAGATCACAAGTAGGCAGAGAGGCAAGCAGAGAGAGAGAGAGGGAGGAGGAAGCAGGCTCCCTGCCTAGCAGAGAGCCCGATGCGGGACTCGATCCCAGGACCCTGAGATCATGACCTGAGCTGAAGGCAGAGGCTTAACCCACTGAGCCACCCAGGCAGCCCCATAGTGAACATTTTGCTATAACACAGAAAGCCTATAACTTTTCAGCTAACACCAGCATTAGGGCAGTATTCTGTTAGACCTTATTTAGGCAAAGGTATAATAAAGGGGATCTGCTTCAGCGCTATAAATTCTTAAGGGAAATTGCAGATTTTAGGCAAACTTAACACTTTTAACATTCGATAATATAGGGTTGGGTGAATTCAATGTCTCAGACCTAGCCAGACTGAGAAGCACCACAAGTGAATGAGAAAGGCACAGTTAAGCTTCTAACTCTGGGGTCTTAGCATCCAGCCTGAAAGGGAATCGGGTGAGATGGACATTTCTGGCAGTGGGTTGTGGGAGGAATTTGGAGGTAGGTGTTGTGACGGTGTCCTGGTTCCATATCTAGGTCTGCTTTGTTCAGTGGCCTGCCACCCAGGCAGTAGCCCATCCGGACCATGAATGGGCTGCCGCTGGTCGATGGGCTTGGCCTCTCCTCTTTGTCCGGTGGAAGTGGTTAGCACCTTGGCAGAATAAAAACTATGGAGCTTGACATTATTGGATACAGCTATTTAGTGTGATGTGGTGGAGTTCAACGACACACTTATACGTAGGAACGTGGAAGGCAGTGATCTGCTAGGGCTTTCTGCGGCAGGTTGTCAACAATAGAATATTTAGCCAGTGAAGGTTTGGTGTCTAGCTGTCAAGCCGGTTAAAGGACTTGAAAATGTCTCTCTACCTTCAACTTTTGGGAAAATACATTAAAAGCCATCTGTGGCCATACTGCTCAAAGGATGGTCCAGGGGACCCCAGCATAGGCACTACCTAGAATTTGTTAGAAAGGAAAATTCCAGGTCCTTACGGTGGACATAGGAGTCATAATCTGTGTTTTGACCAGGTCTTCAGGGGACTCAGGTAAACCTTTAAGGCTTGAGAAGCACTGTGTAGGGAGATCAAATATTCTTTTGAGGTGGCACAATTGTAGAAGTTTGGAGTGTTACAGAAGCCAAGGGAGTAGGGGGCCCTGATAAGCCCAAGTGGCTCATGGTTCCAGATGTGTGCCAGCAGCCATGGACACTTAGGTAAGAGTGAGGCCATACCCGTTATGTGTGGACGTTTAGACCAAGTTATCTCTCAGGTTTTTCCTAACACCAGTGTCTTATGAATCTATATGTAACAATTCATAATCAAGGGTTTATCTTTTTGTAGATGTTGTTGATGTTAGAGGATAATTGAAAATCACCTTTATTTAACCCTTTTTTCTGGTAATGGATATTAGAAATGTAGAGGAGACTTGGCTAACCACGACTGTTTTACCTTCAAATTTGTAGTGATCAGGAATAGGGGAGCAGAGCCTCTCTAACTGACAGAAGCACTTCAATCCCAAAAGAAATATGTGTATAGATACTTGTTTGGTCCTTAGATTTCTGCAAACTTGTAAGGCAGGTTTTTGTTTGGTTTTTAACTTTTTTTGTGTGTCATTTATTCCCTTGGCAGTTTAGTGAGTTCTATGGGGTGCTTCTCAGAACAGTGTTTTAACTGTATAATAAAGGTACAAAGGCCTATAAAGGAAGCCAATAAATTACATTCCCCAAATACTCATTAAATTTGGGATAGTCACCAGCATCTAATCCCTACAGTCATTTCAAAATATCGATTAGCTTAAGAGAGATTTCAAGATCTGCAGCAACTGTAGTGGGACAGCTAAGAGTATTGCTAAAATTAACCAGGTTTTTTCTCCTGCATTCATAATAATTGATGGTAAAATGCTAAATTTCTTAGAGGTTAGTGAAAGTAAGGATGTATCATTTTGTTTCCCCAACTGATTCATAGTCTTCCAGTTTCATGTTCTTAGATGATTCAATAACTGTGGATTCTAGGACCCCATTTTAATTTTGGTTTACTTCTGTTTGAAGCCTATGATAGGATTCCTTGTAGTTTTTATTTATTCCTTGGTTTACCTGATGTTCATTTGGAAAACAAATATGGGTTGAGTTCATACGTTGGGTACAGAGTGGTAGTAAAAAGGGGGAAGGTGAGGAGAAGGATACCAAATGGAGTGAATTACTGTCTCTGCCCTTAAGTGTAGCTGCCAAAATACTTTATTTCTAAGAAGCCAAGATAAATTTTATTGAAATCTGGTGTGGATTTTAGCTCTTTCTTAAAAACTTTTGCCTTGTTGCTTGTACCTTAAGGTTTGGGAAACACTGAGAAAAATCCCCCCCATCTGGCCCGATTATGAATTGCCTGAAACTGTCACTTAAAATAGAGATTCTCAGGCCCTTTCCCTGGAGAGCGTTTCAGGTGGGCCATGGGGAAAACTGTCTTTTTAACATATTTGCCTCTTGGATTCTTATCAGACAAAACTTAGTAGAGCTTAGCTAGATAATACTTAAACAGGTGCATAGAAACATATGGACTAGTGATAGTGGTAATTATTTTCATGAGAAGGGATTGTTCTGTTTATTGTGTTGCCTTTGTTTCCAGGAATGTTCTTCCCTATAGTCCGACAGCTTAAAGGGCTGACATTATCCAGACCGTTTTCTACAAAGAAAAGGGGTCTGATTTTTATTTCATCTGGCCCATGAAGATAGTGTGTCTGACTTATTATTTTTTGTGGGTAAAAATACTCGTATAAATATTAATTTCTTTAATATAGAACTTCTTTAGCATATCAGCTTTGGGAATAAAAAGTTGTGTGAAGAAAGGATATATATCCAAAGGTGATAGGCCAGTTTATCATTGCAAAAAAGCCCATCTGTTAAAGGCACTGGGTAAAGTATTTTGCATTTGTACTTACTTTTCAGGAGGCATTTGAAGGAATGTTGAAAAGAACTAGCCTGTGAGGTACATATTGTGATCCTCACCTAGAACTGAGCAAACTGAGGCTTAAGGAAGCCAAAGAATGAGCCCAAGGTCACAGAGTTGGTGAAAGCCAGAATTGGACTCCATGTAGCTCTCATGCCAAAGTCTGTAAATGTAGTGGCCAAATTTTTAAAAGAATTGGAATTTTGCACCATAATCTCTCATGGTGTGTGTGTGTGTGTGTGTGTGTGTGTGTGTTTCCATGTGTGTGTCCCTATATGCACACGCATATACCCACATGCATTAATGTCCTTCTCGGATGCCTTTTTCCCTCCTTCTGTGTTTGCTTCTTGATCCATCTAGCGCTCTTCAAGTGTCAAAATCAAGAAATTTATTTTTACTTGTTAAATATTTATTTGTTATATACTTGTATGTTATACATATGCTATTAATTTATAATTGATAATGCAGATAATAGATTTCTATTTCTTTTAAAAGTCACATTGTCTTTTTTTGCCTTTTGACGTATGAGTTTATGATCCTAGATGATAAAATTCTATCCCACTCAGGATCTTGGTATTCACCGGAGCTAATTATTCAAATAATAGCTACTGTAATAAAAGTACTATAACTTTGGTCTTTTAAGAGAACCAGAGCATGGCAGTGGGCAGATATCAGTCAACAGCTATTGATTTAGTACTTAATGATTGCCTAAAGCTGCTGAGTGCTGTGGAGGATACAGGTAATGGGGTCTCTGATCACCCCTGCGGAGTTGTGCGAGGGTGGGGGAGACCTCCTGACTCCGCGGGGAGTGTTGGGGAAGTGAGCGTGCTCAGCAAAGGGAAAACCAGTCGGCATGTGGCCAGAGTCCCTTCTGCTGCCACTGTTGGGTCACATCAGTAAACTCAGCCCACTTCGTGTGTGGGTCGGGGTCTGAAGAAAGGGAGAGAAGCCACTTCAGTCTTCCAGTATTCTGGCTGGCCGTACTGTGGAAAGGGGCCAAGAGAATGACACCACGTCTGAATTTGGCTGGCTGGTGCGAGGAAACTTCTCACTCATCCTCCCGGGTCTGTAGAGTTCTTTCACACTCTCCATGCTGTGCAGAAACCCTGCAGGGACTTTGTACAAGGGATTGGGGCTGCAGGTGAGAATGAAAGGTGCCAAGTGACGGGGACACAGGACTATACCTTGGGGTCCCAGAAGATGACGCTGCTCCCGCCATTGTCCTCCGCCTTCTGCGGCAGGCATCTGTAGCACCTGTCACAGAGTGAGACCTGGAAGGGTCTGTCTGAGTTGTTGGGAGATCAGGGAAGTCGTTTCCCTTCATGCTCTCTCTGTGTTCATGTTTTGAGGGTCCCCCCTCCTTTTCAGTTGACGAGCCGTTGTCGCTGATTCAGTTTCCTTACTGTGGTTGTTGCTTCCTTGGATGAAAGGCCATAACACATCGGACCCTCCTTCGCCTCTTCCCCAGCTTCTCCCCGTCTGGGCTAGAGACTGAATGGTGTGTTTTTCTCTTTCCTGTGTACCCTCCTCACACCCGGCCATTTGTGGGCCAGCTGTTCTGGGGAGACAGCAGCTGCAGAGTAAGGAAACTGAATGCCAGGCTCTTTCCTAAGGGGAGAATTCGAGCTGCTCCCCAACTTAGCACTGGAGGTACCATGGGAGTGTCCCACTGACCCTCCGCGTCGATGGGCCGTGCAGCTGGGACACCAGTAATATGAAACTCAGCCAAGCTCTGGTAGTTCTTTATTGAGACGTTTGGATATCACCAGTTTTAAAACAGAGCATGCACACCTTGGGTCCTTGCTGTCCTGAGCGCAAGCCGTGAGCAGTGTAGTAAAACCCACTTTGTTTTCAAAGCCGCCTCTTACCACTTTTTAATAATGGGAGTTAATGTTCTGTTGTTCCAGTTCAATAGGATTGTTAAGACAGTAGGCTGTTATTTTCTGCCTAATGACAAACATCTTAATTATTTGCTTTATATAGCTGAAGAAAATTCTGTTTAAGCACAGATGTTACGTTATTTGGGGTGCTTTTAGAATAAATGAAACTTATTTATTGTAAAGCCAATTATAGTTGACCCTTGAATACCATGGGGTCATTAATAAAGAGACAACTGTGAAGTGAGTATTTGAGTGGTGTGGGTCCATTTATGCACAGATTCTTTCAATAAATACAGGACAGTTCTGTAATTGCTCATGGTTTTCTTAACATTTCCTCTTCTCTTTATTATAAGAATACAGTGTATAACATATATAAAATATGCATTAATTGACTTATGTTTTTGGTAAGCCTTCTGATTAACGGGAAGCTATAGTAGTTAAGCTTTGGAGGAGTCAAAAAAGTTATATGTGGAGTTTTGACTGTGTGGGGGGGTCAGCACCCCTAACCTCCACATTGTCTGGACCTTAACTATTTCAGTTGGTATATTGTATCTTAAAAAATATATTTGTTCTGAGTTAATGAACATAAAGTAAGGTGAACTTTGAGAGATTTGACTTGAGGAGGGCAGGGGAAATAAATAACATATAGACAAAAAATGAAATATAAATAATTTTTTTGGTTGGGTCTTTTGCTGTTAACTTGGAGAGATAAATGTTTAATGTCCTTAGGTGGTTTGAAACCACGTAGTCCAAAAAAAAATTTTTTTTTAAGATATAGTGGTTTCGTAGAACCTTTCTCAAAGGATAGAAAGGGTGAAGTGAAAGGGAGTGCCTTATGATTTGACTTCCCACTTGGTGTGAAGTTTAAAAAGGATGTTACATGAAGAACAGGAAGGACACGACCAGCTCTAGCCTGACAGTATTTCTCCAAAGCATTGTATAGTTGCAGGGAAAAAGAAAGTATAGTTTTCAGTAGTTGAGATAATTGTGTCGGATTGGGGTGTATATACTTTGAAGAGCCAATTATTGTCCTTGCCTCAGCTCTCTTTTCAGTGCCCACTGGGACTGACTGTTGGCAGTTCTGTTACAGAATAAGGACTACACGTAGGTATATTGTGTCTCATCATTTGGATAGACGTTTGCTTTCAGATCCAAGAAAATGAGGCCCAAGAGACCCACCTTAAAAGTGTTTTAGTGTTTTATCTATAACACACACACACACACACACACACACACACACACACACACACTCAAAAACAAATCAATACTTAGCTCAGTGGAATGCTAATTGGTGAAAGCTGCTTAGAATAAGAATTTATGTTTACACTTAAGTATGTGAACTGTAAACTGTTCCATTTTTGGACTCTGAAATATGTTTTATGGCTTAATTAACCTTTTTCCCTCCCTCCTCCTGTAGAATTGGCTAGATCCTGCAAAAGAAATAAAGAGACAACTGCGAAGTGAGTATTTAAATAATCTTACTTCTTACTTCATCTTTACATCTATTTCTATCTTTAATGAAGTTCATAGGAATGTTGACTGGAATACTAGTGATTTGTGCATTTATATCATAAAGGAAGCTAAGGATACTAACAGTATTTTTGTAGAATCATGACTTTATTTGATACATGGCTTAACGACTGTTTTGGTCAGGAGGTTCTAGACTCCTAGTCCTAAATATTCCCTCATAATGTCTACCACTCTGAAGTAATATCTGACCTTTCTTTTGGGAAAAGAATGAGGAGCTGCTTTGTGTAACTTTCACTGTTGATGTAAATTCTACTCTAGGCAACGAATTATGATGGCTTTGTCTACTTTGTTTTGGAAGTGTGTAATTGGTTTAATTAATAGTCTTGTCTCTGGCCCCAGAGGTTTAGTCACATGGCTCCTCGATGTGCTGGAGCACAGACTCCAGGGCAGGAAAGCCTGGGCACACTATCTCTTCAGTCCTCTGTGACAATTGTCTTCTCTACTCTTTGTTCCACTGTCCAGGACCACTCTGCATGCTCTTTGCATCTGGGTTTCTAGTCCGTCCTGTTGCATTTCCCCTTTGCTCTCATGGTAGACTTCCGAAGTGACTTGAGCTGTGTCCCCTCACCAGCCACAGCTCCTTCAGTGGGTCTGCCTCTGCACGTGGCCTTGCCCATGGCCGGTCTTAGGATATCTGTGCCAGGAAACGTCATTGCTCCAGGAAACTCTCTGCTAGGGATCCGGATACTCAGTTTACTTCAGGGTGGGTGAATGACCAAATAGAAAAGGTAGGGAGCCATGAAGAGCTGAAATTTCTAGAAAGGAGAACTCCGTTCTCACCAGCCCTTCTAGACTGTGGGCCCCAGAGCTGTCCAGGGAGGAACCATTTCTCTGAGTTCCGGCCTGCACGACACACTTTGCGCTGTTGGTTTCATGCTCTGCTGATTGATTATTCCCAACATCAACACACTGTAACGAATCTGTACTCTTTTCTTCTGTCCCTTACCGTCCACCTTCTGTCTCATGTTAGGGCCTCCATGGCTGTTTTCTTCATTTCTTTTTCTTTCTCCCTGAAATCCTTAATCTTTTTGGTAGTTTGCCTATCGTTTCTTCTCTGCTTCCTTTTCAAATTCTGAGCATAAACCTTATTTTCCCATTTCTTCTCCTTGTAGACTCCTCTTTCTCTTCCTTTTTAAAGAAGGTATCGTTGAATAGAATGACTTTCCTAATTCATCCAGGACGGGGGTTTCTCGGGATGTAGGACTTTTAGTGCTGAAACACCAACAATCCTGAGCAGACTGGGATGGTCGGTCACCCTGTTATTACTCCGGGCTTTCCAGCAGCCCTTCCCAACCCTCTCTCTTCCCCCCTGCATTTATTATCTTGGTGTTTTGTCCATTTATGCTTGGTTCATCATGGAAAAGGGGGAAGAAAAGAAAAGGAGTAGTTAGACACATAAGCGTTATGCTGACATTATGGAAGAAAGGAGAGCCTTGGAATGTTTCCTTTGTCTTATGTATAGTTGTTCTATGTCTGCAGAGTACATGAATTCAAAAAGGTACGGATGCTTGGTTCTTTGGCTTTATCTGAAACCAGACCTGCCAAGTAAGTGACCCACACCATAGCAAGAACAGGATAACCTCTGAAATGTGATTGATGTTCCATTGACTTGTTTCCTATGGTCTGGTTTTGGCATTTTGTTGAGTATGTTTCTGTGTTGCTCATTTGAGAGTCCTGGAAAGTCCTCATTTTGGGGAGGTAAGACTCTTGCTGATTATGAATCATGGTCTTGTGTTTTGATTATTTGTGAAGTTTTTTTAGAGTTATTTCAGGACTTTTGCCCCTGTGGTTTGGCAAGAGGAGTAAGAGTAACAAATAGCATTTGGCTTTTTCGGATGGTTGGAGCTGGTTCTCTAAATGGAATCCTGGGCTGTTCCTATGGGGAAAGGAGGCTGAGGAGATTGTTTTAGCTGTTGCCTTTACCTCTTCCTTTCTGCTCTTGTCAAAATGGACCAAAGAACTGCTTAGTTTTAGGCTCCTCCAGCTGCTCTTATACTTTGTTACTTTTCACTTAATAGGCACATAGCAAAAGTAAACGTTCATCTTTTTTCACTGACTTTTGAAAAACTGACAGCTTCTTAGTTCCTGTTCAAAATTTTCTTTAAAATCTTCCTCTGATGTACATGAATAGGACCTGCATGGGATTCCTATATAAATAGTCCATAGCTAGATGGACCATTCACATATTGCCAGGAAATTTTGTGGCCACATTTAATGCACAGTTTAGCATTATTAGTGCTGAAATGTAAGTGTTTATTAGAAACGTCTCCCTGCAGTCCTACCCAGGCAAGCGTGTGCTCATGGTACAATCTGGAAAACAGAGAATAAGGCTCCATTAAGAACTGATGATCCTGTGCTGACTTTGCTTCATTATCAGTCGGCAGTCACCGTGAAGAATGCATATTCCCCACCCTATCGACCATTAATTGAATGTTAATGTAAAGACAGCAGTGTTTTAACTTAGACTAAGTCATTTCTGACATGGTTGTTTGCTCTCTTCATTCGTTGCGGCGCAGTACAGCCAAGCATATGTTACATATGATGAATATACTTACACCTGCTCCATGAAACCTGGGAATAATTCTGTTGTAAAATATTGTGATATTTTAATGGTCTTTCCCTTCTTTGGGATTTCTTTGAACATTTTTTTAGCTTGCCCATTAATCAATTATTAAATAGCTACAGTGATCAATGATTATCTCCCTTCTCCCAACAATCTGCAAATCTTAAAATACTTAAAAAAAAAACAGTAAGGAATATTTGGCATGTAGATATACGGTGGTTAAAACAAACCTTAAAATGATTACTTGGAGGTCACAGTAAAATTTTTGTGTAATATGTCACCGTACAAAACATTCAAAGTATTAGTAAATGTTTATTAAAAAAAAGTGTATCTGGGGTCCCTGGGTGGGGCAGTCTGTTAAGCATCCTATTCTTGACTTCAGCTCAGGTAATGATCTCAGGGTTTTGACGCTGAGCCCTGTTTTGGACCTTGAGCTCAGTGGGCAGTCCGCTGGAGTTTCTCTCTCTCTCTCTCTCTCTCTCTCTCTGCCCCTCCCTGCACTCTCTCTCAAATAAATCTTTTTTTTTTTTTTTTTTTTTAAGAATTTATTTATTTGACAGAGATAGATCACAAGTAGGCAGAGACCAAATAAATCTTTTGAAAACAAAAGTGAATCTATTCTCTAATAGTGGGTTATGTATATAATTTTTATTTTTCATTGTTTTTATAAATAGTTTTCTTAATACTAAAAAATTAAATTCTCCAAACTGATTCATAGTAGGACTGGTGTGTACTGTTTGAACATTAACATTTAAATTTTATCAAAATAAGTGGTGAGTAAATAACCATATTTAATAATATTTAAATATTTAATAATTACAGATCTTCCTTGGCTGTTCACCTTTAATGTGAAGTTTTATCCTCCTGATCCTTCTCAGTTGACTGAAGATCTCACCAGGTACTTTATCCTTATATTTTAAAACAAATCCCTACTTACAGCTCTCGTTTATTTTTGTGCGTGGGAGAATAATGGTAATTTCTGGAACAAAACCAAGATATTTTTTCATAAGTGGAATTCTAGATGTTTCCTTGGAAGTGAGTGTACTCCAAAATAGTTGGAAAGGTTGCCAGTTTCAAAAATTTTAATCACTTTTAAAAAATTTCTCCATTTGCCCTTGAGTAATGGAATATTAAAAAATTATAACTCTGACAAGTTTGTTTCTTATGTTACACTTTTAAAAATCATTGCTATTTAATATTTCAGGTTAATACCAAGATTGTTTTTATTATATAATCCTGTGTACCTCTGTACTAGTCTCTTATCAATCACAAAGGTGATAGAAGTGTAGAAAAAGGAAATTATTTTGAAAAGCCCATTTTGGTGGGGGGGTGGTCTCCTACCTCAAAGGGAGGGAAAAAAAACGTAATAAGGTAGGCTTTCCTAATAACTATTTCATTTCCATCTCCTTTGAGGTTGGGCTATACAAACAGATGCTTAAATTGCAAATAAAAGATTCAGTTGAGGAGCCAGAGCATTTACTGATTCTGAGAGTGACTAAGTATCTGAATAGTAACCAAGGAACATTTGAATCCCCAAGAGCCTTGACCTCTTAACCCTATTCAGCGTGGTTACCAGCGATAGGACTTACTAGCTTTGGTAAGAATAGGTGCGTAGATTACATGGTCAAGGAAAACTGTGTTCAGAATACAGTTTTCAAAGGGCACAGGGTCTTACTGGAAAACTCTGCTTTGGATTCCTGTGGTTCCTGTGTCCTTGATGCTTTCTGTTAGTCTGGTCTTGTGGTCAGACATCAGGTCCTTTCAGTGCTTAAGGGTGCATGATACCCACGTGAAAGAGGAATGAGGAGATTCCTTTCTAAATCTGGATAAATGACAAGTCTCCCCGCCGCCCACCGCTGCTTGTTGCTGGATAGGGGTTTTCTCATACTAAGTGAGCTGTGATCGAATTAGCTTCAGCTAGTAAATAATAGACCATAGCCTTTGTAACTGCACAGTGAGCTGCTTGGGAGCATCAGGCTTGATGGGTTGATGTGCTCTGGAGACAGAGCCTCACCACAGGAATGCCTTTGACCACTGCAGCGGGGGTTTTGTGACCCCGTTCCCTGACTTTACACACGCTTCTTGCCATAATTTGTTTGGGGGATGGTAATCCTCCGCTGATTGCAGTTTACGGCATCCGTAAGTGCTTGGGTTTTTCTTTGAAATGGGGCTTGAACAGTCTCTCTGTGTGTGGTGGGAGGAATGAGATAGTTTGTTGAGCAAATAACAGAAGGCCTCTGTTGGCAGCCTGAGACCAGCTACCTGCCTGGAGCCCAGATGTCAGGACCGAATCCTCCCCATGGCTTGAGTGCAAATTTAGAAGCTGAGGTGGCTTTTGAGGCATCGAGGAACACTGTTCAGAATAATGTTTGAAGGTTGCCGGGTCCTGCTCTGTGAAGAAGGTAGAGCTGGGAAGTTCAGGAAGCTGCGGAGTTGTCACAAGTTTCTGGGCCTTCGACTTCGTCTTTGAAAACAGGAAAGAACCAGTGTGAAAAGTCAAGACTATTATCTAAAAAGAGAACGAGATCTTAGAAATAGATGGAATCTTTATGTTGAGGTCTTCAAAGTGCCCTAGAATGTGGAGAACGATCCCTGTTCTTGATCAGACTTCGAGAATCGAAGAATACCCTGGAATCCTAGTTTAAAATTGAGTTTTCTAAAAATAAAATAAAATAAAAATTAAAAAAAAATTGAGTTTTCTAGATTTAATGCAGTTGTGCATGTGGTGTTTCAGGATCAAGGGAATATAATCCTCTTTAGAAAGAATGCTCCTGCCATGCATAAAAATCCTCAGACTGTAGTGACAGTGAGGGGACTTCCACTCTTTCAGAAGACCATTGAGCACTCGCTGCGGGGCAATTACATGGCTAACTGTGGCAGTAGGCTGATGACAAACCAGGTCTCTGCCCCACCTGACAGCGGACTCAGTGGTAACCTAGGTATAACTGAACTGGGTGATGGCTGACTGCACGGTCCAGATTGTGCTGTCCAACCCAACAGCCATGGGGCTGGAATGCATGCAACAGGGTGCAGGAGGAGACTGGGCCGACACACCAGCAAAGAAAGAAAGAAGGTAGCTGGCCGCTAATAGGAAGGATATGCTCTAAAAGACCTTCAAGGACAGGGGCATTCAGTTTGGAGGGGTCGATGGTAATCTTTATTAGCAATTAGTTAAATTCAAAAGTAGAAATCAAGTTTTAAAATGTCAGCAAAGGGGTGCCTGGGTGGCTCAGTGTGGTAGGGCCTCTGCCTTCAGCTCAGGTCATGATCCCAGAGTTCTGGGATCGAGTCCCGCATTGGGCTCCCTGCTCCAGAGCCTGTTTCCTTCTCTCTCTCTCTGCCTTCTTGTGATCTCTCTCTCTGTCAAATAAATAAATAAAATCTTAAAAAAAAAAAAAAAAAAGTCAGCAAAGGTGTGGGTAGTGCCCCGCCCCCAATTCCTCATAGAATATAAATAACATGGTTATGCATGTCATTTAGTGGAAAATGGAATGTTTTATAACTAACTGTGTAGTAAAACCACTTGGAACATAAAATAATAACCACTCATAACTTAACATTATAATTATAAAGATTATTCTTATTATGGCTGTTAGGTATTGATTCCTAGATAACATGTGGTGTGTTTTATTTATATTATCTAATTTTTATTCTCACCTTCAAAGGGGGGATAGAATTCTCATTTTACAGGTGGGAAATTATCCTTGGGCAAGTAAATGAGCTTGCTCAAGGTTGCACAGGGTCAGCTGGGCCTGTCCCTGAAGCTCATGTTTTTTCCGTTCTAAAGTGAACTAGCTGCCACTTTAGTTGGAGTAAACGGGCAGTAAGGGCATTAACGTAAAGATTGACTTACAATTGTCATCCAGTTTTCTTTTCCAGGAAAAGAAATTCGTATGAAAAGGCTAGGGAGAATAAAGGGTGGGTGATCTTAGCTCTTATAAATGCTCAAGAACAGCTGTTTTTAAAACTTCATTAGTCTTTACAACTTTTGAGGGACATGCAAATTTTGATTAAAGTTTTATATCAAAGGAGAGCAGTCTACGTGATTAGAATTTTTACCTTCAGTCACAAAGCTCTTTACTGGGATCCTAATATGCTGGGTCTGCAATAGCAGCTCAGAATTCCCCTTCTGTTGCTTAGCCAGTTAGACTCACCTGCTGTGAATAAGCCACAAGTTCGGAGCCAAGGAGCTGGGTGGACTTCCTTTTCAAGAAGACGGTTTTGGCTCTGGGCATCGAGAGTTGCCCGTATTGTCTGTTTGGTTTCAAAGGCATAGGAGAACTCAAGGATTCTTAGTGCTGCAGTCCTAACTGATGTCCTTCCCCACTCTTTCTCCCCCTCACTCCTCACAGATACTTCTTGTGCCTTCAGCTTCGGCAGGACATTGCCTCTGGCCGCCTGCCTTGCTCGTTCGTGACGCACGCCCTCCTGGGATCTTACACACTGCAGGCTGAACTTGGGGACTATGATCCGGAAGAACATGGCAGTAGTGACCTCAGTGACTTCCAGTTTGCCCCCACACAGACGAAGGAGCTGGAAGAGAAGGTGGCAGAGCTGCATAAAACCCACAGGTCTGGCGACTTGCTTCCCAGAGAGAGAACAGCTGTGGTAGATTTAACCCGCTTCCCTCCTCACACTTGCTGGACATCTGAGCGTAGTTGACAAGATTAGCCTGCTTGTCTGTCTGGAACCTCCCTTAGTGCTAATCCAGACAACGTGTGGCCCTTGTTATAGCCTTTCATTGTGTTCAGGACTCTCCTGTGAAGAGCAGTGCTCATGGCCCTCAGTGCTTTCATTTGTTGGAAAAAGTTACTCCTCCCTCGGACAGCTTCTTCCTCCTCCTCCCAAACCTGTCCCCTAACACACGCACACAAGCATGCACACCAGACATACCGCATATGTGTTTGGAATTTACTATGTATTCTGCCTTTTGCTTTTCTTCTCCGATTTGCTAAGGCTGGAGAGATAGTGAGGATTTGGGGTTTGAATCAGAAATGTGGCTGTTCATGGACCTAGGAGCAGTAACTGAAATACACAGTTGTTTCCTCCATCCACAAAAGATGACCTTTGCTTTAGCAGTTAGGCTTAACTTACTTAATACCATAGTAAATATACCATATTACATTTCAAGAACCTTTATATCTTTGTGAAAATGTGTTTTTTAGCACATATTTAAAAAATCCTCACTACAAAATTATAGTTTGCCCCATATTTCAACAGGGTTGAAATTTTGTAAAAAAATTGACAAAAGTGCCTGGAAAGGAACTTACAGAAATTAGAAATTTTTAAACAGACCACATTCATTGATTTTTCTGTTAAAAAACAAACCAGTATTTCTTATATTATTAACTTTATTCCAATTCTACTCAATAAGTATTTACTGGATAATTCAGATTTGAAATACCAGGTCCTGAAATGCCATGGTCAATATGGAGTCTTTGCTTTGTGGGAGCTGAAAATTTGTGCAGTCGTGAATAGAGATGGGGATGGAAATAATTTTAGTATGGGCAGGATGTGATATGTGTTAACTAGCGTAGGTGTAAGATCAAATACAAGTACTTGTGGTCTGTATTATGAGCAATCCTGGTGAAATAAAATGAAGTAGTAGGAAACAAGGATTTGCCTTTTTCAGAAAGATGAGATCACTTTTTTATTCTCAGGTAACTTACGTTGCACCCATTTCTCCAGTGGGGAAAAAACTGAAAGCAATTTTCTGAGATAATCTAAAATCTCTACCCTTATGCTTTTTATTTTATGAGGTTCATAAGTGAACCTGAGGTTCAGAGGTGAGCCTTCTTACCCTTTCCTGCTTATCTGCTTATTTTGTGGGGTTGCTCTCTCCCTGGGGATTCTCCGAGCTCATCCGCTCCTTTCCCATTTTGGCCACATTTGCTTTGCATCTGCCAATAAGATAATATTGTTTCTTTTGATTCTCAGGGGCTTATCTCCAGCACAAGCTGATTCTCAGTTCTTAGAAAATGCAAAGAGGCTCTCCATGTATGGTGTTGACCTACATCATGCCAAGGTACTGTCCGTATGCTAGGAAGTAGCATCTTTCCCGTCTGTTGACAGAAGTTCTGAGAGGACTCCAGTTTCAGAGGGGCCGCGCTAACTCTTAGGAAAAGGCTGTGCACCCTCACCCAAGGGTGTCTAATATTTCTCCAGTACTAATGGTGGGGTTTATGCTTATGGGAAGGACCACGGATTCTTGCCCTACTTCTTTTCTCAGTGAATTCCCTCTTACACGTACTTATTCTAAGACTCCCCTGTCAGCCATCTTTACCCCTTGTCATGGCTTATTTTGCATCCCAGCTTTTGTGTCCAGTGGTGCCTCTCTCCCAGCCCCCTTCCCACTTCTGTTGTGGGAGAGAAGAGCAGTTTCTGGCAACCACAAAAGGGCAAAAGCAGTATGGATGGAACTTGGGCTTATGAAGGAGCCTGAGGGTCAGGCTCTTCTCTGCAGGTCTGTAGGATGGAGGAGACTGGCCTAGGGTCCTGGGGAGGCAGCACCTGCAGCCTAACTTGAGAGGTGGGAAGAGGATGGAATGGTGGCCTAGCTGATAGGAGAAGGGGACTGGGTTGCGAAGATGCCACTAATAAGCATCACATACTTTGACCCTAGTCTGGATGATCACAGGGTCGAGACGGCCCAGGAAGAGAGCTGGAGGTCAGGCGGAAGGTGGATTTGGTTTTGAAAAATGTGTCCAAAGTCAGCTTGCGGAAGGAACCCATGGTTGCCTGGTTTTAAAAGACCCTGCCAATCCCTACCTGTAGCCAAGGAATCTCCGATTGTGTGATTGGAGAAATCTCTTGGAAAGCCTCCCACCCAAAGACCTCCTCCCTCCCTAGGCCTCGGATTAATCATTCCCACTCTTGTGTTGTTAGTACTTCATATTTGCAAAGCACTTTTTCCCTCAGTGGCTTCCTTTATTCTTTAACTGTTTCTCCTGGTTACAAAAGTAATATGTGTACATTACAGAAAACAGAAGCAAACAAGGGGGAGAAAAACACTGAAGTCTCTTTATGCAGAAATAAGCACTATTGCTATTTTGATACATTTTCTTGTTTTCTTTTAAAAAAAAAAAAAGCACTTGACCTCTGAGACCTTTTTTTCTATAGGATCGCAGTACAGGTATCATTTTATGAGGGGTTTACTTTTATTGGTTGTTTTTTGCTTGCTCTGTTAAAAGATTTTTCCATGTCAGTAAGTAGTCTCTGGGATCATCATATTTAACTGCTAGGTGCTAGATGCCTTTAATTCTTTTTTTTTTTAATTTTTATTTATTTACTTGAGAGAGATCACAAGTAGGCAGAGAGGCAGGCAGAGAGAGAGGAGGAAACAGGCTCCCCGATGAGCAGAGAGCCTGATGCGGGGCCCGATCCCAGAACCCTGGGATCATGACCTGAGCTGAAGGCAGAGGCTTTAACCCACTGAGCCACCCAGGCACCCCATTTTCTTAAAATTACTTCCATGTATACCACCACATTTAAGATTTGAGTGTTTTGTTTTGTTTTTTAATTTTACAGCTGCATAAGACAGAGTGCAGAGAACTACTTGCTTAAGCTGCATATTGTTAACCATGCCCATATTTGCCTGATACCTTCTGATAAATTCTAGGGAGTAAAACGGGGCTTCCTATCACTTGTGTGTCTTCTAGCTCCTTTTTGTCTGTGATGGAGACAGGCAGGGTCAGCCAAGAGACCCAGACAGGGGAGGCAGGAGAGAACAGGTTTGGGACCAAGAAGCCCTTGGATCTCTCTTCTTCTTAAATGCTATTACTTTGGCCATGTGTAATTTTTTTTTTTTTTAATTTTAAAGATCTTATTTATTTATTTGACAGACAGAGATCATAAGTAGGCAGAGAGGCAGGCAGAGAGGAGAGGGCGGGGAAGTAGGCTCCCTGCCAAGCAGAGAGCCCGATGTGGGGCTCGATCCCAGGACTCTGAGATCATGACCTGAGCCGCAGGCAGAGGCTTAACCCACTCAGCCACTCAGGTGCACCGGCCATGTGTAAATTTTTAAATTTGTTGATGACTAGTTAAAAACCAGTTCTTAGATGGCAAAACTTGGCAAAGTCCAACAATTCTTGTTTGTTGTTGTTGTTGTTTTTAAAGCTTTTATTTATTTGATAGAGACACAGCAAGAGAGGGAGCACAAGCCCAGGGAGTGGGAGAGAGAGAAGCAGGCTTCCTGCCAAGCAAGGAGCCTAATGCGGGGCTCAATCCCAGGACACTGGGATCATGACCTGGGTCCAAGGCAGACACTTAACGGCTGAGCCACCCAGGTGCCCATGATTCTTATTTTTTTAAGGTGTATCTTAGAAAAGTAAAAAAAAAGTTGTAGTGGGCTGTCTTTCAGTATAATTTCCATTCTTGCTGTGTGGTTAGGACAGATTGCTTTTTAAATAAATTCAGAGTAACATTTATTCATTCTGTTTGTCATCTGATAGACTCATAATATTTGATGAGGAGGATACTTGTAGCATGTTGAAAAAAAGGTCTGTAGCAATATAAAATAATTTTTGGTGGAGTTTGAAGTTTGTGCCTTCATCTTTCATTGTCTCACTTATATTTAATAAAAAAACCTTTTTTATTAAGAATTCTTAATGGCACATTCCTATTGGGACAGGCCGAAGAGCACTGAATGGAAGGACTCTTGACACCCAGTACAGGGAGACCACGAGACAGGAATACCTCTGAGCACAAACCAGCAGCCCTCCCAATTCTTTCGAAAGGGTGAGGGCAGAGAGTGTTGCCAAAGTCGAGAAGGAGAGATCTGTGTGTGGAGAGGATGGTCTTCAGAGGAGCTGTAGTTGTTATAGGGACGTGTCCCTGACCTCCCTCCCCTCTCGCCCCTCTCTTCTCTCTCTCATCTGCAAGAACTTTCAGAAGTCAGAGGGCCTGGGATCCTGCTGATATGCATAGGTCGCAGCTCCCTGAGAAGGAGCGAGCAAGGCAAACGTGGTGCTCCTTTTTTGTTTATTTTTCTGACTTTGTTGCTGATGATTGGCAGAAGTCACATGTGGGGGACTAAGGCATGCTTTTTTCCCCTTTCACTTGTTACTCTTTATCTCTAATTCATATTTACACAAATACTGATAATTCTGAAGCAGTATGCAGAACAATGGAAAATGAACCAACTTACTTGGTTCCAGATTGTGTTTATTCTTAAGGAAGATAAAATAGCTTCAGTGTCCTGTCTGAAGATTGCTCAGACTAGAGATGACTTTGTTCAATGTTTCAAGTCACTGTTGCCTCCTTACTTGTGGTGAGAACATGCTGTCTTGAGCAGTCTTCCGGCCTGCTCCCTGTGGCCATGGCCGGTGATGTTTTTGGCAAACACATCATTTGTGGTTAGTGCCAAGTTGCTTGGGCACCTGTGCCTGATTCATCCCAGCTTTTTTCTCTGTTCCTAGAGAGAACTGGGGCTGCCAGATTTGGGTGAATGAAGCACCTTATAGATTAGATTTTTTTAGACTTGCTCGGATTGTCCAGTGTAATTTTATGTGTATATATGAATTATGCAGGTATGGTAGCAGAGAAAGCAATTGGCATCAGTTGGTTAAAAAAGTAAACTGATTTGTTTTAGATGAGTAAGTAACAAAGCTGTCGAAATGTTACACTTTGATTGGATATCAGACTTAGATTAAATGTGGTGTTTGTTGTAGCAGCTCAGTAAGAATTTCTGCCATGTTGTAAATGATTTCTGAAAATATGAATTTCTCTGAATAGTAATCTTCAATTTTACAAATCTTGAATGAGATCCAGTTCTTCCCTTAAAAGTTAAACAACGACCTGTGTATTTTGAGTGTTGTGCATTTGGGTCCTCAATATCACTTGCAATGTGGGGAGACCCTGTTTAACTTTTATCTGTAAATTTATCTGGTTCTAGAATATTCAGCCTTGTGATAATTCTAGATTGTCATCTACTCCAAGCTAAGATGCTGGGGAGTGAAAACCATTTGAATAAATTCAAGATTAGTCTGCAGTCCATTGAAATATGCCAGCCAAAGCAATGCTGTAATGTGGACTGGAGGTCAGCCCTCTGAGTTATGGAAGAGCCTCTCCGAAGAATTCATAGATTTCCACAGTCAGTGTCCAAGGACATTTTCTGTGAGGGATTGGTGTTTTGCTGAATAGAGGCATAAATTTAACAGCTATCAGCTAGCATAGTCCATCTGAAATAAATTTGCCTGAAGTAAAATGGCCAACCGCACCGGAGGGTGGGCCAACAGACCATCCCCCAGGGCTGGAATAGCCTCCAGGAAAAGCCCATCTCTTCAGAATGTCTGCATTGAGTTCTGTTTCCCTTCTTCCCCATTAGCTCTTGCAGGCAGGCTGGGAAACATAGAGGTTGTGCCTTTTGGAAATTATTGTATCCTGTGGTCAGGTGGCTATACCTCTTTGACCAATCAGAGTTGGTCCCGGAAGATAATAGATTTAAGATGTTCTCTTAACTCGTGGACTGTCACTGAGATTTAAATACCAACCCGTAAAATTGGCATTCCTGGTCATGGTTTAAGGGTTGGGGGTAGGGGCTAGGATAATGGGATTCCTGTCCTTTGTAACTCTGACAGCTCTAACCATGGTCAATGACGGCTTATGCTTGGCAGGACTCGGAAGGCGTGGACATCAAGCTGGGTGTGTGCGCTAACGGGCTCCTCATTTACAAAGACAGACTGAGAATCAATCGTTTTGCTTGGCCGAAAATCTTGAAAATATCCTATAAGCGCAGTAACTTCTACATTAAAGTTAGGCCGGCAGAGGTAAGCGATGTCATGTGTGCTTGGGCATAACTGAACAGCTCTGGTCCCTGTTCTTCTTCATGGCCATGGGATAACTGAATTTTTCCCCACTGAATTTTAATAAAATGAACTATTCTTTATTCTTTTGTGGCAAAAAAAGGCCAGAGAACTTAATGATAAGAACTTAATGATAAGTTCTTAATGATAAGCAACACGAAGTTTCACATTGCTAAAAACAAAACAAAACAAAAAACCAAGAGCCACCCATACCTTTTAGTAAAAAGGAAAAGTAGTAAGTGTCTGCCACATAGTGGGGGGAGGACATTATTTTGTTGTTGTTGAAACATCTAAGTGATAGAGATGAGTAGGAAGGTGGTAGAACGAGTTGTAGTGGACAAGGGTTCGAGTCCGTAGTTGTACTCGCTTTTCACAGAAACTAGTATTGCAGCCTATGAAAAATTCATTTTGTGTAATTATACTGCATACACGAATGTCTCCTTTTTTCGAGAACTAACTTCTCACAGAAACATCTGAGTCCATGTTTTTCAGTAGCTTCTCATCAACTTCTAAGAACTATACTGATTTAGTGTATTGATTTATTCTAGCTCGAACAATTTGAGAGCACCATTGGATTCAAACTGCCAAACCATCGGGCAGCAAAAAGACTATGGAAAGTGTGCGTGGAACATCATACCTTTTACAGGTAATTTTAATGCAACAGCTTAAAATTCATTAGAACAGCTATTGGTACCCTGTGCATATTAAGAGGTGGTTATGAAGAGAAGGACAGAGGCAGCCACACCCTATCTTACCTCAGTGCCGTATCTCCTTGGCCGTGCCTTGTCCTCACTCAGAGCTGATCCATGTCTACAGGGGTCCCAAACTTGGCGGACTTCAGCTACCTTTCTTATTGTCACCACACTCTCCAGGCCTGGCTGCCATCCCTCTTGCCACCATCAGTCATCACAGGCTTCATTTCACTGTCCTTACCAGCTCCTTCCCATTAAACTTCCTTCCCCGATCAGCCTAAATGCTGGGGGTCTGTCCCTTTGCTGCTCTGCCAGGATGTTCTAACCACGTGCCCATTGTGCACATCAGCCTGCCCCGTGACTGGTCCTGGGTCAGTCTCGACCTTACCGCTTCTGTATCTGTGCTCACAGACGCCGCCTTCCTGGTACACATGCTTGTTCCTTGTGAGAAAGAATCGCTTAACTCCGCATAGTGCCGTAGGTTATTTCCCATGTCAGCTGGATCCTCAGAGCTGCCAGGGGGCCAGACCTTTTCCTTCCTTTCCCATCACAATATTCGTGGTCTTCCTGAGTCCCTAGGAATCTGGCTTCTCTGCTCAGATGCCCTCTTTGCCTGGGTCACAGATTATAAAAGCTATGGTCATGAGCATTCTCGGTTCACGTACCCTGTTTTCCCACTTTTGCCCATAATTATTAGCATTCCCTCCTTTTTCTGTTCATTGTTTCCCTCTATCCTGTCTCAAGGAAAAAAAATAATCATTCCCCATGGAGTCTCGATCCTTCATTTTATGCCTCACATAAGATCATGCTTTGTGCATCATGTACTCTCCTTTGCCTTTGACTTCTTTGGCCAGTAAACATGTCCATGTCCATGTCTTACTCCTTTAAAAACCAAAATAGACAAAACCAGAAGATCTCCTTAGTCCCTCTAGCTCTCTTTAGCTTGGGTCCCATCTCCTTTTGTGCTCATCTTCAAGGGCATATTTCTCCATTACTCTTCTTAGCTGTCATTTTCCCTGTTTCCTCAGTTCATATTACTGTGGTCTGTATAGCTACGATCCTCCATTGTGAAGCTTTTTGCCTCAGACTCTTGCTTTGCTACTCCTGTCCTACCACACTCTGGGTGTGTGACTGTGGTAAGTTACTTTACCTTCCTGGGTCTCACTCTCGTCATCCGTGTGATGGTAATAATAGTAGCTATAGGGTGACTTCAAAGAGTAAGTGAGAAAACACACGAAACAAATGTAGAACTATTTCTGGTATATAATAATGTTTCTCATCACCATCAGCAAAATCATTATTCTTAGTTTGTACTACAGTGTGCTATTTTTAAGGTGAATTATTAGCTGGTACAAGTGACTCAAGTTAAATTGACACATGATCTGTTTTCAAGACTGCTCTAATATATTCATTTTAGAGAAATGTAACTCATAAAAGATACTTGAATCCATCTGACATAGTTACACTGAACCTATTAATCTTTGAAAAGTTTGTAATTTCTCTTGGTAGCCATGACAAATTTCTCCTCAGAACAACGTGAGCCTGCCTCAGATAAAGCTAGTAGATAACGTTTATGAGTTAAATGACACACAGGTCAAGGCAGGACAGATAGCAGGCTTTCCTGTCAGGTAATGATAATGGAAACAATAATTATTTTAGAAATGACAGGTGCTACATTCTTTGAGCGGATATTGTCGTCAGACACATGACCACTTGCTTTACCTTGTGCCGTCTCATGTATCACTCAACCCCACTGAGCAAGTGGCTCAGAGCTGGGTGCCCATAAAGGGCACGGGCGCCAGGTGCCCACGCAGAGCTGAGGACCTGGCTCTGTGATCCCAACGCCTGTACTGGTCACCTCTGTGCGGTCCTTCCTCTGGTAATTCTGTAGCAAGTGTTTCCGAAATGTCTGTTAGCCCTTCAAAACTCTAGGCTTCTCCATGTTTGCTGACACACTATGACTCCAATTTAAAAGTAGACCAGTTTGCTTCTGCAGACTTTTGAGATAATGGTTAACAAAAGGATTTTTAGATCTTTAAACCTTGTGCAACTTTTCTTACAAAGAATAGGAGATGGTGTTTCTAAAGCAGGGCATTCACAATTCGTCTGCAGAGTGCTTTGAATCAGATCTGGATTTTGTTCTGTTTTTATCAGGAACGATGCAAATGATTTCTTCAGAAAATTAAAATGGCCTTCAGATTGAAGCCATTAAAGACACAGATCTTTCTATTGATCGATAGCCACTCAGCCAAACCAATATTAGCGGAACAAGAATGTAATAGTACAGCGGTTATTCTTCTTTGAGTGTTTGATAGGGCCTTCTAAGTGCTGTGCCTGGATCGGTTCTTTTAATCTTTACAACACCGTTGTAATCTTCACTTTACATTTGGAAAGTCTGCGAAACAGAAGTCAGGAAATGTGCCCATGGTCCCATAGACAGGCACGGGTGGAGATGGAATTTAGAGGCAGGCCCTAGGGCTCACAGTGCCCACTGCGTACCTGCTCTGCCGTGCTTCCTTCTCTCCTCCCCGCCCCCCGGCTTTTGGTGGTGGTGGCGGTATATAAACAAGATTAGCACAGGCCCCTGGAGCCTGGCATTAAAACTGTCCCTTAAACTTGGCCCTGTAGATCCAGAGTAAGTCAGTCAGTGTCATCTGCCACTTCATAGAGAACGTTATTGCTTAAATGTCTGATTGGCTTTAGTGACTGAAATGTGCGTTTTTCTTGAAACGTTCCTTTACTTTCCATAGGTAATTAATAATAAACATTATAATAATATAATGTTGAGATAATAGTATCTGAAATAATAATACTTGATTTATAATGGGAGGATTTTTGTAAAATTAAAATGTTAACTGTGCTTCTTAAGCAGTAAAATATGTAAAAGTTGATTTCTTTTGTGATGTCACCTTAGACTGTCTTGTTCAGGACCATTAGAACTCTAGAATGATTAGGTCATTATTATTTCCCAAAAGTGAAATGGTAGAGGTCTTGTAGTGATTTTGATGTTGTTTTTATGAAGGTATGTTCTCCTTCGGTAAAGAAAAGTAATGTCAAAAGGAAACAGTTGTTCAGTGATCTTGAAACACTTTGTTGCTTAGACTATATTTTGGTAGGAAATTTATTGGCATTACCATTGACTTAAGCTGCCAAAAATACTCTTTTAGAAAAAGCTAAATAAATGTCTGTTCAGTCCGTTTTTGTTTTGATATTTGCTTCTATTTAATTGCAATTTAATTAAGGATTTCTTTGTTGTCAGAAAATTAATCTGTAAGTTAATATTTTGTGTATGTGGTCACCAGTGCCATTTGGGTAAAGAAGTATTTTATCTCAAGTTGAAATAAAATAAAAGTCCTCTAGTTAATGACTTTCCTAATCTTACATTGTGATAGATAGATGCCTTTAAAATACTTGCCTTGTATTTCTTGGATTTATATTTTTGAAATATCTTTTACAAAATGCATAAGTGGATGATCTGATATGTATTTAAATGGCAACCAACCGTCTGTTACCTTAAAAACAAATTAGACTAGGGGCACCTGGGTGGCTCAGTCGTTAAGCGTCTGCCTTCTGCTCAGGTCATGATCCCAGAGTTCTGGGATCAAGCCCAACATCGGGCTCCCTGCTCAGAGGGAAGCCTGCTTCTCCCTCTCCCATCCCCCACTGCTTGTTTTCCCTCTCTTGCTGTGTCTCTCTGTCAAGTAAATAAATAAAATCTTTAAAAATTAAAAAACAAATTAGACAAAAGAAATATGATTGTGTAGAACTCTCCTCACCTGGACTTAGATATTTAACTGGTTACATATCCCAGTCTATATAAATGAGAGCCTGCTTTCATAACTGGAGGAAAATATAAAACCAACAACCTCATTTTACAAGGGCTTTTTGTAGCATTGGGATTGTTTTATTAAATTAAGACTGAAATGTTCAGCAGTAGTTCTCACTGTGTTAGAAGTTCTAGAACTTGTAGCCCAACTTCCCTTCTCTAAAATCCTGGCGTAAGACAACTCAAAAGCTGTTCTTCAATTCTGTTCTGAGAATGAGAATTCTGGAAAATGGATAGGTAGACCTGTCTTTGGATTTTCTGGCTACTTAAATTCAAGCGCCCTCCAGCCTGTATTTATTGAGCACCTGCTGTATATGGGACCTAGCACAGATCTGTGTGAAGTTATGTAAGATAAACTAATAACCAGAAAATCAGAAAACACTAATGGAGGTTTTCTTAATTTTGTTTGAAATTGTTTTGTGAAGACTGCAGTTTTTCAGGTTTCTCTCTTTGTGAGTTCAATTAATTTTGTAAAAGAAGAGGAGAAAGTTAAATCTTTAAAAAGTTCTATGCCTTTACCTAGATATTCTTTAAGATTTCTCATAATTCCCACAAATCAGTATCCTGTTTCTAGTTTAAAGTTTTTTTAAAAATTTGAGTTGGGTTTCATGAATCAGATTTGATAATACCCGTAGGCCTAAAAGGGGTGTTGTCACTGCTGGGGGTGGGAGCGGTTACTGGAACTAGAAATGAGAGCTACCAGTACATCCTCCTATGAAGCTGATCGTTCTAGGAAGACCTGGCCTTTGGTTGAGAGAGGCAGTCAACTGAGGTGACCCTACAGATGGCTGCCAGATACCCCCAACCTCACTCTTCTCTTTACATCCTATCTTTTGTTTTGTTTTTGAATAGTTACACTTTATTGGTTCAGATAACATGAGACCTGTCCTTTTATATGTCACACGTATGATACATTGTTGACTGTAGCTGCATATACATCACGCATTTGATACGTTGTGGACTGGTCATGTGTTGTGCAGCTGGTCTCTCTATCCTCACTGAAGCTTTATGCCTGGTGACTGACAACTCCCCATTTCCCTCTCCTGCCGGTCTCTGGTAACCACCATTCCAGTCTGGAATCTATGAGTTTGTTCCGGCTTCCTCACACAAGTGAAATCATGTAGTCCCTGCCTTTCTGTGTCCGGCTTGTTTCACGCAGCACCGTGTCCTCCAGATCCATCCATGTTGTCATGGGTTGCAGAATTCTTTTTCTCGTAAGGCCAGGTATCACTCCGCTCTGTGCGTAGACCACATCTTTATCCGTTCATTTCTTGGTGAACGTTTATGTTGTTTCCACATCTTCACTATTGCCAGTAGTGCTGTAATGAACTTAGGAGTGCTTCTGATTTCTTTTCAGGATCCCAATTTCAGGTTTCTTTTTTTTTTTTCCTTTGATAAATATCTAGAAGTGGGATTGTTGGATCATATGGTAATTCTATGTTGAATGCTTTGAGGAAGCCCCATACTGTTTTCCGTAACTTTTACATCATTGTGCATTGCCACCAATGGTGCGCAGGAGTCCCAATTTCTCCACCTGCTTGCCAACACTTGTTGTCTTTAGTTTAATAATTTTGGGGGATGGGGTAGTTTCTTTTAGGGTCATCAATGCATATTTTCCCTTTGAGGTATTCTTTAGAAATTCTTCTTTTTTCCTCTGGTTGATCTTCCATGGACTATAGAGTATACTTCATGAATAGATGATAAAGATACATGTGATTTAGCTAACTTGTTTTTCATGAATGAATATTTCTTCCCTTTTTTTTGAGGGGCAGGATGAGAGAGAGAGAGACGGTAAGAGCAGAGGGAGAGGGAGAGAGAGAGAATCTTAAGCAGACTCCATGCTCAGCACCAGAGCCTAATGTGGGCCTTGACCTCACAACCGTGAGATCACAACCTGAGCTGAAGTCAAGAAGTTGGGCTCTTGACTGAGCCACCCAGGTGCCCCGAGAATGAATACTTCTTTATCATTGCAGTGATGAGCCTGCCAGTGACCCTTTCCTTTCTATAGATGATTGCTTTCTTATAGAGCATTCTTAGATCCTCCTTAACTGGATTGCTAGGTAGGGAAACCCTGTCATAGTCAATGAGAGAGAGAGAGAATGATAAATGACCATATTTCTCACCCTGCCTCTCTCATTTATGATCAGGATGCTGAGAAATTTAATCTTTCTGTGCCTTTACCTTGACTGGAATCTGTTGTTGTTGCCTTTAAGCAGAAAATTTCTTAAACAAAAACAAAAACAAAAAAAACAAGCCGAAGGTTGAAAAATACTTGAAATTTTAACGAACTCTTTAAGAAATCCCTTCCTGGAGGGATGGCTGAGTGGCTCTGTCAGTTAAGCATCTGCCTTTGGCTCAGGTTGTGAGCCCAGGGTCCTGGGATTGAGCCCCGCATTGGGCTCTTTGCTCAGCAGGGAGCCTGCTTCTTCCTCTACCCCTGCCTGCAGCTCTCCTGCTTGTGTTCTCTTTTTCTCTCTCTCTGACAAATAAGTGAATAAATGAAATCTTAAAAAAAAAAAAAAAAAAAAAAAGGAAAAAAGAAATCACTCCTTGGAGAATGAAAGAAAAAATTTTGATGGAGCTCATGTTCTGGAATTGTCAACTGAAGCCATCTTGTTTAATAAATGCTGTAAGAGCTCCAAGATTATCTTTGTTTATTAAGATGTTTTGCCAACTCGAGATTAGACAATGGAAGCGAGACAATTCCGATTGTATGCCAGACAAGATTGGCTTTATTTACTAAAAACATACTTTTGCATAAGCCTGAAAGTATTTGACATCAAGAAGGTTTGCCTTCATTTATTATGAGCCCAGGGTGTAAGCAGCGGAATTGTGCTGGCAAGAAGCAATGTTAGTCATCTCTGCAGATCTGCTGTGTGCTGTGTTCTTCATGGGAAAGCATTGCTTGATGGAATGGATTCCTGAGTTGGATTGGATGTTCTTTCCCAGGAGAAATAGACATAAATATTGAGAATTACTAATGGTAATGGATTGCCACTTGGCACTTATAGCTAGAAGCAAGAATTCAGACATATGTGTTTATATAAATGATTTAAGCTAATACAAATAGCCTTTGATATACACTGAGAACAGCTGCTCTTTTGCTCAGGTTGTGGGAAACATACTATTCATGAATACATAATTGTGGATTTACTCATCTTATCGCTATCCTAAAGCTCTGTATGTAGGAGGATTTATAAATAATGTTCTTTTTCATTAGAAACTTTAGGCAGCCTTTTGCTCTTTAAGTTGAGTAATCTTAGTAAAATGGGATATTAAAATATAAAGTTTCAACTTTTTTTAAAAAAGAAAATTCATAAAGGCTCCTATTTCAGTTCTTTGTTTCTCCCTACAGGCTTGTGTCTCCAGAGCAGCCACCAAAGGCCAAGTTCCTGACCTTGGGGTCCAAATTCCGCTACAGCGGCCGTACCCAAGCCCAGACCCGTCAGGCAAGCACCCTCATTGATAGGCCAGCGCCACACTTTGAGCGTACCTCTAGCAAACGTGTCTCCAGGAGTCTAGATGGAGGTAAACACATTTATGATAGTTTGGATTCCTTTCATCTTTCTGTGATCCAGTGGGGTCAGAAAGTGGTGATGTAGTTAATGAGGTCCTCAGAAACATCCTAGAGGGATAGCTGTTTATTCTGAGTAAATAAAATGGTATTTCTTATACTCACAAGAAAAGCTTATAGTGTTCAGCTGTCATTCTGAACCTAAATTTTTGCAGTGTATGCAAATATTGAGAATTCTTGTGGATAAGATGTTGGAAAAACATATATCTGACTTAATTGTGATGTATTTTATGTGTTTTAATTTCTTAAGCTTGTTAATTCATGGCAAAAGTGGAATTCCACAGATTGTGGTATGATAACATAAGAACTTTTATTCAAAGGAACTTAAAATGTTCTAATTTTATGAGTTTAAAAACCCTTACTGAAGCTTACCAAACTTTCTAGCATATCAGAAACCATCTGCTTCTTTCAAAGACTAGTTGAAATGTAGTGCTTTAACAAAAGGTAGGGAAGTACAGTGTAATCACTAGTTCTTCAGCCAAGGCTGGGGTTGGGGGAAGGGAGATTTGTATAAATTTCTATATTGTTTTATTAGAATTCTAATTAGCTACATATTTGTAGTTTTATATATTTTACATATGGAAATAAATTGATATTCTTTTCCTTCATATATGTATCTTACTATCCTAATTTTGGCTTAATAGCAGGTCTTCTGTAAAGGAACTAAAGTTAATTTTATGTTAGAATGCTTTATAAGAGACTTCATTTTATTTTGTGCCTGGAAGAAATTAATTGATGAATGACTTTCTCTTAGAAGTAGTTTTCCAACATTTTTTGGTTGATTAATCTCAAAACATACATAAAAATAGTAATATTAAATTTTAAAAATTTGTTTCACTGCTATTGATCACCTAAGACCTTTCTTGGTTGCTTCTTTTACTGACATTTTTCCGAAATAGGAACTAGAACAACTTCTGTTTTAAGTGGCTAAAACAGATAAGCTAGTAGATAAAACTGTGCTCATTTGTGTGTGTGTGTGTGTGTGTGTCTGTGTGTGTGTTTATAATTTGAGTTTTTGAGTATAGTTGATGTAACAATGTTACATCAGTTTCAGGTGTGTAACATAGTGATTCAACTTCTGTGTAATGCTGTGTTTGCCACAAGTGAAGAAGCCACCATCCATCACCATACAGTACTATTACACTATCATTGACTGTGTTTTCTCTTCTGTATTTCTCACCGCCATGACTTCTTCATTCTGTAACTGGAAGTCTGTATCTCCCATTGCACTTCACCCTTTTTGCCCCTCCCGTGCCCCATTTCTCTCTGGCAACCATCAGTTCTCTGATTATAGGCCTGATTTTTAAAATGCACTCACATTGATGAAGGATTGACACTCCTCAGCCTTGATCTATTTTTCTTGGAATAAACTTGGAAAAGAGATCCAGGTAGACACACAGAGATCTGTCCAGGGATTTGTTGATGGGCATTTTTGTATATATAGTGATTAAATCTTGACTCTGGAGAATCTTCCATATAATTTTGAGATGACAGGTAGTGCAAGGGGTTCATAAATTGTGGTTCAAGTAAATGTCCACCTTTCCAAATGTGGTAATTTAAATTTAGTGAATTTTTAATGTGCAATAGCTGTCAGTGTATCTTTTAGCTCATCAACAACTGAGCACTTTTTTCACGTAAATGTGAAAAATGTGCCTGCTCATGGAACTATTTCACAAGCCTTGCCCCTTACCACAGAGGATTTATATAAGTGCTGCCTAACTGCTGTCAGTGTTGGTTAATGCCCCGAGAGAAGTCATTCCTGCTGCTGGAATATTGCCTGTTTCAGCTTTTGTTTTAAACTCTGAGGCATTACAACTCTTATATTGCAAATTCTAGAGTTTAGAAAGAGCAATTAACCACTGTGTTTTGACATAGATAAACACGGAAACCCACCATCTTGTGGTGAGTGCAGAGGATTATAGTAGGTCTGTATCTGAAAACAATGATTTTTACAAGTAAAAGCAACAAACATGGCACAGTGATCCATTATTTTTCCTTTTGTGTTTTGGACCTGTAATTCATCAGATGGGCCAGTCATCAAAAGGATTATTGTGTTCTTGTGAAAAATAGAAGGCTTTTCATGCCAATACATGACCAGACAGCCAGTGAACTATTTGGTGAGGGATTCCAGGCTTTTTCCCTCCCAAAGCAAAGTGAAGCTGTAACCTGGTACTAAACTGTATTTTCACCACCACTGCCCAGCAATATACCTTCCTGTTGTTGTTGTTGTTGCCATGGGTTATATTTTCTTGTCCCTGTTTAGGTTTTAAGTTACCCTGGACTAATTTAGATTCATAAATATTTCTTACTTTAAAAAGGTTTGGCAAATGAAAATAAATCTCCCAGTTCTTGCATGCAATTTAAAAATGAATGTGATATCTAAGATGAAGCATTAAAATAAAAGTCAGTCTAGAACAGCTTTTTTTGAACAGTGGGATTCTGAGATTGGGAAATCAAACCCCAAAGGAGGCAAGTCAGTTATTTAAGAGAACAACCGAGATGCATCTGAGATTGGAGGAGACGGTGATGTCTGAAAATGGAGACTGGAATAAGCAGGGACCTGAGATTGGGCCATGGGAGAAGGAAGGCCCATCTGGGGAAGAGCCATTTTGGTTGAGACTTGAGGGATGAGGGGGAGCTAGCACTGAGTAGAGCTGGAGATAAAGCATTCTGGGTGGCAGAAGCAGCAGGTCTGAAGGTTTTAAGATGAGGGAGAGCTTGATGCAGGCCGGGAACAGAAAGAAGGCTAGTTAGAGCTTTGTAAATGATGGGGAGAGGTAGGCTGGGGACAGGTCATGCAGGACCTTGCAGGCCACGAGGAAGAATACAGTTTTTATTCTAGTGCTTTTGAAGTGTGTGTGTGTGTGTTACACACATGTGTGCACACTTAAACCAGCCCGTAAGTGCACTATATTACCTTTTTTAAAAAATCAGTTGGTGCAGGGGTGCCTGGGTGGCTCAGTGGGTTAAAGCCTCTGCCTTCGGCTCAGGTCATGATCCCAGAGTCCTGGGATCGAGCCCCGCATCAGGCTCTCTGCTCAGCAGGGAGCCTGCTTCCTCCTGCCTCTCTGCCTACTTGTGTCTGTCAAATAAATAAATAAAATCTTTAAAAAAAAAAAAATCAGTTGGTGCAATGTTGAGAGTGATTGACAGGACAAGAGAGGAAGCAGGCAGACTGGTTTGGAGTACTCCAGGTGAGAGGAATGAGGATCTTGCTTGGGCAAGAGTAACCAGTTGGCCGTTTGGCACCATAACCTGAGCACCTGCGGCCTCCAGGCTCCTCAGGGTTCAACAAGTACTTAAGACCTAGAAAGGTTTTTTGTCTCAAAATGCAAAAAAACCCCAAAACAAATAGCCTAGCTCCTGCACACTGAAATTAATAAGTGTCTAAAAGCATGCAAAATAAGTATTTTGTCAACCTCGTTATATAACTTTAAACTTGATATTCTTTAACATTTTGATTACCTTACAGCTTAAACCATTTGTAGGTCAGTTTCCCACTTTGCAATAATTTGCATATGGGCAAGAGGTGCTTAAAAATCATAATCATAAATTGAAAGAGTTACTCATAGTCCTAGATTTTCCAAGGAAGAGTTATTAAAATCTTTTCAAAAGTTAAAAATGCTGGGAAATAATTATGCTTCATGTAAGATGTGACTTTATTTTGTGATTTTGGTGTGGGCTTTCAGAAGTGGGAGTACTTAAGGACCGTCAGAGTCTTAAAGTGGCCCAGAGTGGTAAAAATGCAGAGGAAGAACTGGCCACATTTAGATTCAGTTGGATTTGATGGTGTTGTGGGATGAAGGCTGAAGGCATTAAGGTTTCTGGCTTGGTTAACTGGTGAACGTATGAGTGTGGTATCTGGCGAAAAAGGCAAGGCTGGGGAAGAAGGAAGGTTTGGACAGGGTACGTGAAGGGTGTGGGCTGAGAGCTTTCTTGTAATACAGAGATTAGAGGTGCTTGATGCCTCCCTAGTTCAATATGGCGGATCACACAATCCCTGCCCTCTAGGAGCTTGCGGCCTAGAGGCCTTTGTGTCTACTGCACTTCTCTGGGGACATAGAACCACTGTCAGTCACCCTGTCAGTCAAGCACTTTTTATACAGGTGAAATAACCTTAGTCATTGGGGGCTTGAGGGAGAAGCTACATATGGACCGAGGCCTTGTCGTTGCTCCTCACTTGCATTTGCTGAAATGTGATGCCCTCTTAGGTTGATCTGCTGTATGACAGAAATTTCAACCCAATGTATGTTCCTGTTCATCTGCAGGAGAGATGAAGGAAATACATGAGGGCCAGGTTTGCTGGGTCAGGAAGGTGTCTGTGTATTAGATTTACTGTAGATCATGTTGAGGCATTCAGCGGGGAGGTTAGAAAAATGAAAACTATTAAACATAGAAGTTATTTCTGTAATACCGAACTTTCCAGTCTTGTCATAATTTTGAAGGGTACTCAAATTAAAGGTTCCTTTATAGAAAAATCTTAAAAACTTACTGAAGCAAGTCATTTTAACCCCTAGATAATTATTTGTTGCGGTAAATAGATTCAGAAATAAGTTCAGGCAAGATCAAAGAGACCCTAGAGAATTCAAATATTGCTCACATTAGGATTCTGACATTATGCGCCATGTCTGTTTCAGCTGGTCTTAGAGCTCCTCCTTCTGGCCAATGATCAGACTCTACATCCTTCAAAAATCGGATTTGAGAGCCTGGTGTAGTTGAATGGGTTAAAATTCGGACTATAATTAGAATTTGGAAAAGTTTAAAAATGGGTTTGATATGTTGGTATCTTCAGAGCTCAAACAACGTTCCTGCTAAATGTCTGCATGCTGCCTGTTTCTTAGTGTAAGCTTGACCATTGAAATGTCCTGAAGTAATCCCGAGTGACCCTTCTTTCCTAGCTCCAGTTGGTGTTGTGGATCAAAGTCTTATGAAGGATTTTCCTGGACCTGCTGGGGAGGTTTCAGCATACGGCCCTAGAGTTGTCAGCACTGCTGTGGTACAAGATGGGGATGGCAGGAGGGACCTCAGAAGCCCGACTAAAGCCCCACATGTGCAATTCATTGAAGGAAAGGTATGGTAAATGAGCAGAAAAATGTGATCTTAAGTGTACTTGGACTGGAGGCTGTTACATTTGTTGTTTCAGAACTCAGGTATCATTTAGAATTAGCGTATGTTCTCTGTTGATAGAAGTTCTCAGTATGTAGGCTTCTACTGGTTTGAACAGGGTCTCAAACATTTTTTCTAATTGTTGTTCAAAGCAAAATATTGCAATGTAAGTTATATTAATGCAAGCAAATAATTTAGTAGCCTAAAATTTTTAACTGTCTGCAAAATCATCCTTTTTAGCTAAATCCCTCTACTATAGGAGCTTTGGTGACTTGAAATTTATATTTGTTTGTTACAAGTAATTATAAGTATAGTCTCTCTCAAGTATTTTAATTATGTTTTTTTTTGAAATGAACAAAGATGGTTTTTATGAAAAGTATTATTTTTCATTAATGTCTAAGTGAAGAAGAAATTCTTAAGCCAAAGGTGATTATTTTGTGAACAGTGAATGAGAAGATGGTGTGTTTCTTATTTCCTTATTTGGCGCATACACTGTAGTGAATGGAGAAGTAACTCATGCTATGTTTTCAAATTTGTCACTATTATTTTATGATACCCTTTTACCTTGGGCAAGTACTTGGAGGTAGATTTGAAGAGGCTTTGAGTTCATCGGATCTCTTTTCTATATCTGCACAAAGCAACTTTTTTATAGATAACATTGGAAGTGAACACAAGAAGGAAATGAAATCCTGCTATAGATTTATAATGTTTTCTAAATTTTAACTTTTGAAAAATGTAAAGACCTGCAACATGAATTTATAAAGAACCCACTAGATGAAGGAGCGGCCAGTGGCTCAAGAATTCCTGTCCTGACAACCTGTCAGCATGGAGGAGGGCTCAGGGACCACAGGGGGCCTTACAGGAACCCCAGGGACTCAGCCATCAGGTCCTCCGAATACTTTTGTTAAAGAATTTGTGACTATCATACTAAAATTAATTATTTGGTTGAAAATAATTAAGTTAAAAATAACCAACAAGATATCTTTAACTACTGAAAAGTTAGAGTCTTTTATAATTATGCTAATAAGGCCCCCAGGGGTTGTTACATCTGAAACAGGAGCTCAGCCTTTCAGAGTCTCCCTACCATTTTGCCTAGTTACTTTGATATATGCGGTTATTTTTAAAAGTTACTTTAAATTCCAAAGGAAATTCTGCTTATCTTCAGCAAATGACTGGGTGTAATGCTTTGAATACCTGTCAGCAGTCAGGTTTATGAGTAAGAATGTCGTTTGAGTTTCTTTGGGTCTATTTGCAATCCGTCAGAAAATATTAAATCCAGTGTTTCTCTTTAAAAAAAGGATCATGTAATTCATGTTCTAACTGCACTGTGTTAATAACAATCCCTACTTGTAAGTACAAGTTTTCACTAACTGCGCATTTCTTCTCTTTCTCTCTTGCCTTTGTTTCTCCTTTGACCGGATCTGTTGTGCGATTTCTCATTCAATCATGGGTTTGCTCCCGAGGGTAGCGTGTTCCCATGTGCCCACCTTCACCTCTCATTCGCTGTGTTTCATCTCTTTCCCCAAACCTTTTACCGGTCCCTGAGATGGACTTGCTTTCAGACATTTCGGAGGAAGACCCCTTTGGGGAGGCCGACCAGATCACACTAGACAGCTTAGAGCTCCCTTCCAGTGGTGAGCTGTCTGAGCTGGGGGACTGCGAAGTCCCTGCCCTTGATTCTGTCTCGGGTCCCATTGCAGCCCCTCCTCAGCCTGACTGTCCTTCCACCCATGAGAAGCCTCTGAAGGAGGCTGACCGCAAGGATTCTGAATTTGGGTACTTTTCCTTCCGTTTCTGCAAATGCTTCCCACCTAGCTTCCCCTCCCTTCTCGATGACGATGGGTATCTTGCTTTCCCCAGCCTCCCCAAGGTCTGGGTCTCCTTCCTCCCCGACGATGTCCAGCACTACCTTCCCATTACCTCCCCTTCCTTCCTTCCTTCCCTCATCCTCATCTTCGGACTCCTTCTCTCTGCTTCTCAGTCAGTGCCTTTTTCTCTCACCTTTTCCCTTCCTCTGGCTCTATCCCTCTGCTATCTGGAGGCTAAAGCCACTTCCTTCAATGTTTCTCGTGACTGTGACTTGAATGACAAAACAGAGGAGGAGGAAGCAATTGCTGGGACTCCTACATAAGCTTTAATTTGTGGGGTCAACAAAACTCCAGCTTCCTAATATAGAGTGTAAACATGTGCATAAATTTCACCACTGATTACCCTCAAAATAGTATGGTCTGCACATTTTCACATACATGGTGTTTTAGTGCATGAGAAATACGTGTAAATAAGTACTTCCCCTTCATTGATTTCCATGGACCAGGTCCACACATTCGAAGTTGAGAACCAAGTTATGGATTATTTTGTAAATATCTAGACTGTACTAGGTCTTCAAAACAAAACAGAATAATAACAGGAAACCTCTGTTGCCCTTAACAATCCATATTGGGTCTGTCTGTTTTCCAGACAAATAGCAAGTCTGTCAATGCTGTTCCTGTAGGACGGACACTTGTTTCAATATAGAACTTAGATTCTGTGGACATAACCGTGATTGATGTGTATTAGTAGAACTCCTTAGTGCTGTTATTTCTCGTTAGAAAGCCAAGCTCGTTCTTGCATTTATGAGGATTCATCTGTAACCTTTACTCCTGACATTTATGGGTCTAATCTCAGAAATTCCTTGTCTCCCTGTTACTGTAGCATTGGGGGACCAGATGAATTTCAGGTAGTGTTTTTTTTTTTTGTTTTTTTTTTTTTGCTTTTTTGTTTTTAACTCTAAATCATGTAGTTTTATGAAAGAGTCACTGTCAAGTATTTGTAAGGAAGATACTATTCTTTAAGAAATACATATGAAAAATGAAACATGGCTTTTTGAAAATTTAGACTATTCGCCCTACAGTTGGGCCACATAGTGTCCCTTTAGTTAAGATTAGGTGTCCGGTTTGAGGATTTTTGCCCCTAGATAGGGCTACCTCTGTACTACAGGTTGGTGCTAATGTGTGCAGGGTGTTTTTGTTTTGCTAAGTGTGGTCTGGTGACTTCGTGTCTCCTAGCCTGTGGGTACTAGCCATACATAGAGAAAAATCACCATTTAGAACAAACCTAAAGAAAAATATAAAGACAATGCCATGATTAAGCATACTGGGAGAAACCACTATTCCCAAATGTTACCTGAAGAATGCCAAAGATTGGCATTTTAGAGAATTAAGTATTGACCAAGGAATTGGAACATGATCGTAATAGGTTGTTGGATAACTCTTACTTTTCCTTCTGATAAGAAGATACTCTGAGCTCCTGATCACCTCAGAAATACTTGATTTAAAGGAAAAAAAAAAAAAAAGCGTTTTGAACTCTCACATTTAACACTCTCATTCCAGTAAAGAAGAAAAGGAATGTGCATGATCCTGCTATAAATTAACACGTGAAGTTTACCCTATTGTCTTTTGGTCTCAATCATTATTTTTCTTTTTTGTTATTCTTCTCCTTGAGTCAGTAGTTATTAGGATTTATGCTTTTTTAAAAATAAATATATTGAAGTATAATTGCCATACAGTGTTAGATTAGTTTCAGGTATAACATAATGATTTGGCAATTCTATAGTCTGTCACCATATGATGTTATTAGAATATTATTGACTATATTCCCTATGCTGTGCTTTTCATGTCCATGAGTTAGTTTTAAATTTGCAGGTTTTTTTTTTTCTTTTGGGTCATTAGATACTAAGAATTATCCAACTATGAAAAATTATTCTTATTTAAAGAATTTTATGAAGAAAAAGTGGCTATAAAATGAGTACTTAAAATACGATTTTAGCATGCAAGTAGCAAAATAAACCAATTTTCCTCCCAAAGAAAGAAATCTATGTTAAAAAACTGAATTTAGAGGGTGAATATTTGTCCCTGAGGTAAAATTTGGTTTTCACTTTCCATCATTCTACTTTGCCCTCATCCCTAGTTGATTTAGACTTTTCACATTAGGACAGATGGAATTATGCCATTTTTACACTCTCCTATTTTCATTTATGAATAAAAACATTAAAAAACACCACATAATCTAGGGACTGAGAAAGAGTGAAGCTTTCATTCTCCATTTCACCTTTGCAAAGGATTCCTTCCACCATTTGTCCGACACCGTAGGTGAAGAAAGACCAAAGTGGCTTTATGTTCTGCATCTTCTGAGGGCCAAACAGTAAAGGTTGGTAATCCTAGTTAACCATTTCAGTTCAAATACAACATCTCTGCATCCCTGGGTAGAGTTTCCACCGCTACTTCCCTTCTTTCTGGCCATTTGCTGTACGACTTTCAGGTGAAGAGGAAAGAAGAGGAGACACAGCTGGAGGAGGTGGAGATTTACCCCCCCCCCCCAAATTACATACCTGGTGGCTGCTGCCTGCCATCCTTGTGTTTGCGCACGTGTGCGTCCGGTGGGGGTGGGGTGCACTCTTGGGATTGATATGTGAGTTTTGCTTGTGGTGGCTTTTAGGTTCTTAAGAGTTTTATTCCTCTTATATTTTAATGTCTTGGACTATCTGACTTGGGGTTGTTTCTGGTGCTTGCTGATTGATACACTTATGTTTATTTGCCTTTTCCCCCCTGTGTGTGATTTAATTTCACAGAAAAATTCCCTGAGAGTAGAAGGGGATAATATTTATGTCAGACATAGCAATTTAATGTTGGAGGTTTGTATAATTTAAGAAAACAACTCTGTCCTGATGGCTGCCAGGCTGCTGTGGACGGGAGGTCACGCACAGGCTGGCTGGCACCTTCCTTCAAGCACACTGCATGAACTGCATGGGGGACAGTTCAACTTGGAGTGCATGTTAGCTGTCCCACTTTGTTCTTTTAAAGTGGCTTAGGTAGGACTATATCTACTAGAAGTTTTCTAAATGACAACTGGGGGAAAAAAACAACAAAAAACGTTCTGTTCAATCAAATGAGTAAAATTTTAATCTAATACTCTTGAAGTCCTGCAGGTAGATCTGTTCTCTCCTAATGGGTCATCTCCGTGGTGCAGAATCTAGAGTAACATCCCATCCTTAATATATATTCACCAGAACAGGTATTTGTTGGTTTGGCATTAAATGGCTCTAGATCCATGTTCACAATTTTGGGGGAAAAGTTGGTGAAATCCATGCAATTAGGAATGTGGTCCACTTAAAGTAATTACCTTTGAGAAAAATGTTGATTCGTGGGTTGTTTGGATTAAAAAGAAAGTGAGAAAGGAAAACCAAACCCAACCAACCAATCAGGTGGGTAAAAATATATTCCCTGTGTTACAACAAGAACGTTTTTTTTTGGTTTTTGTTTTTCCCCTTCTTCTTTGATGGTAGTAAAATGGTGAGATATTCAGTGGAGAACCCCAATTCTCAGTAATCTGACTAATCTGGTTGCTTTTGGCAGCTTTGGTAACCATTGGAAATGTGTTTTGCGTAACTTACTAAAATGCTCTACAGTGTAATATGTAACCTTGCTTTGAACAGATGCAAGAAATGTGCCTGATCTCAAGCCACAGTCATTTTTCCATGCCATGCAAAGAGTTTTAGATTATCATGAATTTTTGCAAATGGCTCTAGAAGCTCCTAGAGGAGCTACTATGCTTGTGCATGAATGTGGAAGATCTAATTTTATCAGATGCATGACCTGTTCCTCTGGGAGTGGGATGAAAGCTATAATCCACAGGTGGCCCCATGATTTTGAAATGTAAGAAAAGATTTAAAATTCATTTAAAACTGTTTCCTGAACATTAATTACCTTTTAGACCCACAAATACTATTTATCAGGGCCATTCTAAAAATTCCCACCAATACCATTTGTCAGGACCTATTCCAGTGAAAATTGACCTGGTAGTGTTACTTGTATCTTTGTCTTGTGTAAGGACCATTTGGTATGTGGGGTGACTGGGCCTCACAGCTGGGCTTGGCAAGTACATGAAACCAGTATACAAGGTTCCCTCTTTCATAGAGAGGCCAAACAGAAGGAGCCTCTGGAAGCCAGTATTTTTATTCCTTAAGGATTAAAAGCCATTGCTGAAAATTCCTGGAAAAAGTCAACCCTTGGTTTTCTCCCTCTCTCTCTCTTTCTCTTTCTCTCTCATGATCTTGGCCTGGCTTTTCCATCAGGCCAAATGTGCTTCTGAGTACCTTTCTCTAGTTATACTTCATTTACTATGTTCACAGAATGCAGCTGTAGTAATAGCCTTAATGAGAAAGGTAAATTTGCAGGAACAAAGTCATAGGCTGCATTTCAAATGCAGTTACTAGAAAGAAGGTGATTAGCCATTTCTAGTACTAGTGATTCCACGGCTTCCTTCTAATAATATAAGTAATTATCTCTTTAAAAAAATTCTAAATAGAAGAAACCAGAACCTTTTAAAATGGGAATCATTAAAAAAATATGCATTGGCTCTATTTTCAAATTTTGATGAACTACTTAGGTGATAATATGGCTTTTGAGACTTGGCATTTTTCTTGCTTTACTATGTTTTTTTTTTTTTTTTTTTTTTTTTTTTTTTTTTTTTTTAATCTTAAGTTTGCTTTGTCTTATTTTTTGGTTTTATATTTTTGTCCTGCTGGGATTTTTTTTCCTTTTTTGGATTTCTGCCCTTTATTACGTTACATATTGCTAGGACCTCGATAAGGCCCAGGAGGACATACTGAGACATCAGGCTAGCATTAGTGAACTCAAGCGCAATTTTATGGAATCCACACCTGAGCCGCGCCCTAATGAATGGGAAAAACGACGTATCACACCTCTGTCCCTACAGACACAAGGGGTATGTCAATAGCTGTTTGTTGGCTGTATGTCTCACTCCAGCTCTTTGATAAAACTCAGGTCGCAAATATGTGATGTTCATTCTCAGAGTGTTAGACAATGTTCCCTACTTTTTAATGTAATTGCTAACAATTTTTTAAATACTAAATATTAACAATGTAATACTTATTGACATAGTTCTTAGTAAATTGTGTGGGTTTCCAAATATTATCAAAAATTGCAGAAAAATTTCACTATTTCACTCAAGTAAATGAGTAGCGATGAAATGCTCTATACGGTGGCTTAGAAACTGGTGTCGTGTTGTATTTTATAAGGCTTGAAGTTATGGACTACTGAGATAATAGAATTCACTTGATAATTAAATAATTATTCAAGGGATATAGGAGTACAGATCATATTTAGAATGGTTTAAGGTAATCGCTGTGAGGATAAAGAATTAAACTTAGCTTGGAAAACTAATGAGCCCAGCTGAAAATTTGCAGAATGTTACGCAGTTTAATACTGAAACCTTGTAGTAATGAAATGTAGGCTACTACTGTTTTAAAACAATTTGCAACCATAACATCTCTCCAAACTCATTCTTCTTCTTTCCATGGCTTATTTCTTCCCACCACCAATGTAAGTGTTTCCTTTTGGAGATATTCTCAATCTATTTCTCCATTTATTCTCATCTGCATGTCTTCTTTTCTGATGCTCTGAAATCTGTTATCAAGCAAGAACTTTCACGGGCTCGTTTATCATACTTGAGGAGACAACGATCATATCCTATTAAATATGCTGTTTTAAAAAGCGTATGAAGGTGTCACCCAACCATCTCCTCTTTCCCCTTTTCCTTCCAGCCCTCTCATCCCCCAAAGCACATCATCTCTCTCGCCTGGCTTGAATGTTACCAAATGTATGCGCACTTGAGTTAGTCTCATGCTATTATGCACTTTTTCTGAAAAAGGCAAAGTTGTTGGTTGCTTTAAATTTGTAAGTTTGTGACAGTGAAAGGGAAATAGCTCTTCAAGAACAGAAGCAAAAATAATCTCTCAACTGAGAAAACAATGGATGGCAACATTAAGATCAAAAACACCAGGGTCTTATGAAGTTGTATACAGCTTACGTTCTTATTTTCAGATTTTCTGAAGATATTAATGCACCCGGGACAGCAGTCAGCTCTAGAGGGCTGTGTTTTCTAGAGAAAGCATGTCTCATAACGTGTTAAGATCTTGTCCTCCCTTTATGTCCTGCTTTATCCGGTTCGTTTTGCTGACCCACATAGTTGTTTTATGTTTGTGTTGCTATAGATGTAATGTACTTGTCTTATTTGTTGATTATGTCTATTGTTTGAAACAATAGAGAAAAGGAGACCATCTTTTCAAGGATATTTTATCCGTGAAGGAGAAGCATCAGATGGCAGCCACACGGGCAGTTGAAGAAAAAGTCCAGGAGGCAGACAAGGTGTTCACCTTGCATCCTTGGATCTCCTCTGCTTTTCTCCCTTTTCCTTTTATTTCTGTCCACAGCCATAAGATACTCCTTTTTTTCTTCTGTAGTCACCCAAAATTTTGTTGAAGTAATTTTTCGAGCATTTAAAAATTAAATTTCTTCTGTAGAAATGTAGGATCATTAGTGAGAAACACCATATTGCAGGAGGACTGGGTTTGAAAATCCACAATTTGAAATGCAGACCTATCAACCAATGTAGGTGATAAGTGACCCCGAGTTTTGACGTATGTGGCTGACAGTCGGGAAACCATGATCTCATGTGAAAATGCACCATTAGTACAATGCTCATGTGCAGACTGTGATGGTATGAAAACTCCCAAATGCTGTGTGATGTGGGTAACTATTTTTCTAATTACATTTGGAAACCTTACAGATTCTCGTTTTAAAGATTTTTAGCAGGAGAAAGGATTTTGGTGTGTGTCACAGCAGCCCCTCAGATCTCTGTGCTCCCTGCATATATGAAATATCTCTGATATTACCAGGGAAGTTAGCTTTCCATTGCTCTTCCATCCCTATTCTTCTGCTTCTGCTGATTTTGCTTAGCCAACTGACTGGCCTGTCATTCGCTCGGAGGAGAGTGCTTAGAGCGCAGTGGGGGAGAAGCAGACTTGGTCATTAGTAAATAGAAAATGTGGGGTACTAAGAAATAAGCATCAGGAAGATGAAATACAGTGTCCTGTTAGAGGGGGATGGGGAAGGTGGCTTTCCCGTTGTGCTCAGGAAACAGGTGGCATTGATGTTGAGACCTTAATATGAAGAGAAAGAGAGAGACATGTGAAGATTCTTCCATGTATAAAGAAAAGGAAATGCAACAGCCCCAAGACAAGAACTAGTTCAAGGAACTGAAAGTCCAAGTGACAAGGGCGTTAGAAAAGTCAGAGAGGTCAGAGGTCCACTCTGGATTTTCCAAACCAGACTAACAGCTTGGAATTCTATCGTGGCAGTGAAGGGAAGCCATTGGAGAGTTTTAAGCTGGGTAATGACCTAGTCCCACCTGTCGGACAGCGATCCCTCTGGTGCTGGACGAGGAAGGGGTCCTAGAGGGATGTGATTGAGAGCAGAAATCAGTGATAAGGAAAAGGTATATCCCTGCCAGGAAGTCTGGTGGTGTTAATCAGTAGACAGTCGCATTCATCAGAATATACAGTGGGGTGGGGAAGGAGGCAGGATAACTGGAAGACGAAGCCTTGCCCTGAAGGAATTGGAGGTGTAGCTGAGATGGGGTATTTCCAGAGCACTGCAAACGAGAAAGATAATGTCATAAAGCTAAACCAAGTGGCATATTTATATACTTTAAAGGTTAGCCTGAAATCCAAAGCCTGTCAGACTGTGTATAAAATGACTTTAATATCATAAGTTTTGAAATATTACATAGTTTTGAAAATTTATCCTCCAGAAGTATGTCATATGGCAACATTTGGTCAATGTCTTTGTACTTTTTTGAAATAAGAGACCTTGGAATTTTGGGGAAGATGTTGAAAATTCTCATTTTCCAGGCTGTCATGGTTTGGGATCATCCAATAGAAACCATATACAATAGAAATCATTCATTTACTCATTGTCATAGAAGTTACATTAAGATCCTGTTATGTGAAATTTAAATCTGAGATTGACCTCCTGTTATGCTCCTAAATGGTCTATCTATACTTCTTGAAATGGCTGCTTTTTTCTCGTTTTTTTTCTTCTCCAGTATCTGCAGGAAAATATATTCTTAACTTGGCATATACGCGGATTGCTGTAACTGCAGTCACAAGTCCTTTCACCCATTCACCCAACATTTATGGGACACTTATGTCGTAACCCCTGCCTCCCCACCAATAACATTTCACTACTATTAGTTGAAAGTGTGTGAGCAGTTAAGTCTACTGGAGTGTTTGGGTTTTAACAGAATATCTTTAAAATTTATCTTTGCCTCATCTTCATTTTGCTACTGATTTTGTAGGGTTTCTTGATTATCTTTAAATTGTAATCCTTAATTAATGTAAATGCATGAGAGTTTCATTTGACAAAAGTTTCCAAATTTCTATAATATGGGTTTTATAGATTAAAATTAAAACATTCTTTCTTTTCTTTTCTTTCTTCCCCTTATTCCTTTTCTTTCTTCCTTCCTTTTTTTTTTTTTTTAAAGTAATCTCTGCACCAAATGAGGGGCTCAAACTCACAACCCCGAAATCCAGAGTCCCATGGTTCTCCAACTGAGTGAACCAGGCTCCCAGGACAGTAGTAGCTTTTGTTTTAAATACACCGAACTTTGAGAATGGCTTCAGTGTGAATATGATTTTGAGAGAAATTTGGAAACCAAATCATTTAATGTAATACATTTATATTTAATAAATATTGTATAGCCTCTTCTGTAAGAATTAAGACACTTGTATTCTCATGAGTCTAGTAGAGATTATAGGACTGTGGTTGTAAGGTACTTTTGAAGATGTTTTATTGAATAATTAAATATGTGGCACTTGAACTCCCCAGTGCTCTCTTACGGGGAAGGACACTGTTTCCATCCACCCAACCCAAAGGGATGGTATAATTATGGAGATCATAATTAAGCTGAATTAACCCAGATTTCTTTTTTCTCTTCTGAATATTGCAAGTGCTTCTGCACCTCACCCATCTCATCATCCCTACTCCTCACCCCCCTCAGTGCCCATTTCAATGGGCATCTCAGAAAATGCCATTCATTTATTCATTCATCCTTGAGCTCTGCGAACACTAGGGTTTTTTAGGAAGTAATCTTACACAATTTTGACATTTGCTTTATGGCAACGCTTTCCTGTTGGCATTACAGGTACCTGGGACACAGTCCCTGGCTTTCCTGTCATGCCCTCAGGCAGGTTAGAGACTGTCATTTCAAGGGCCAGAAATGGCAACATGAACTTTGCCATCACAGTTTTTCAGGGACAAATGATTTTCACATTGCTCACTTGAGTTTTTCACCTCTGAGTTTGTCTTCCTACTGAGAATTTTTTCTTTAACTGTTTCTTATTGAACAAAGAAAAGCGCTGTTTCTTCATTACATGGCACATTTAGCAGGTCTGAGGGAATGTCTGTGGATTGCTGTCAGAGCGCTCGTTGCACAGACCGTTCAAGTGGTGTGGAGAAGGGAGGAGGCTAGAGGAGCTGGAGTAGATAGGGAGGCCCGTATACAAAATATGAACTATTAAGTGGACCTCAGAAAGGTGACAGCATTGGCAAGGCCCAGGGCGCCTCGGGAAGGGCATTGGAGGCAGGAGGGTGGGGGTCCCTTGAGCTCTGACACAGGAATTGGCATGAGTAGGGGCCCCTGACGAGACCAATCTGTGCATAAAGAGGCTGACGCCGAGTAGCTCCTTCAGGAATATATGAAATAGTGTTCGATGTGTGGGAGGATCGGTTGTGCTCAGTTTGTAAATAAAGCTTCGGTGATAAACTAAGGCATTTTCTTTAGCTGGCTCCCAGAGGAGGTTAGAGCGAGCTATCAGATTCTCAGGCAGAGTGGAAAACTGGGGTTTAGGTGAAACACCACAGATGCCTGATAGAATCTTTCAAACTCCTTGCCTTTCTCTCAGTTTGCACTGTTCTGTGATTCTTTCTTGTGTAACCTTTCCTTTCTTTCAATAGGTCACTGCTGTCTGTTCTGACTCATTGTTAATTCTTTGCTCTTCCTTTTCTGACTTCTTTAGAGCCTAGAAGAGGAGATAACGTCCATTTTGTTTAGTGGAAAGGGCTTTTCTGATAGCTTGAGAGCCACCTTCACCTCAGCCACCACTTGGACAGCAGAGGGCACTGTTGTGAACTGTAATGCACCCGAAAAGCTTTCTTCCTCGCCCTTCTCACAGTTGCCTGAGGTGCATTTTACTTTGTTTCCCGTTTTCAAAAGCCACATATGATTTTTTTTTTATTAAATATTTAGGAACCCCTCTTTCCAGTGCTTTCATTGGTTAAAATTAACTCTTCTGGGAGAAACATTCAAGAAACAATGACTGAATTTGGACATGAGGGACAACTAGAGATTGGATGTTTCTCCTGCTGCTTTTGGTCCCCTTCCCACCCACAAAATCTGCCTAAATTCAGAGAATCATCTAAAGCAGTAAGGCCCAGAGTCTTGAGTTGTTGTGGGAAAGGAAGGCCTCTCTCTAAGGGAAACAAACTGTGTTTGGCAGAAAAGTTTTTAAAACCTAAACTTCTTTCGGGCATCTCTTGATGGCTGCTTATTTTTAAAATTCTGCTCGTGTAAAAATAAGAAGTGCCTGCCATGCCCAATGAAATATTATTTTCATTCCTTGGAATGACCCTTAGGGATTCCCTGAACTTGGGCAGAGCCTGTCTGGCCATTTGGGGTAACGTAATAATAATTTACTGACCTGGAATAATAATGATGGGATATCTGATTTAGAAATGTTCTGACCACTGGATATCTTTATTTATAAAGAAGTTTATAGTTAAAAGTTACTCACCAAAATAGTCTCAAGAGTTTTTCAGTGTAATATCGGAAACCTCTGGGTTTTCAGTAAAAACTGGAAGGATCTCTCTCGTTACATGGCACTAATTTGAGCCGTGAGAACATGGCCTTACCATGCACCTAAGAACGACAGCACAGATCAGAGAGAGTGAGTACATGTTGACGGGCGCTGTCAGAATTATGATCTTTGAGGGCCTTTTGCTCACGGTTGCCCACGGCACTCATGCCAATAAATGGGACGCTGCAGTCTGATCCAGGACCCAGCTCCAGTCTGTGCAGTCTCAGCAGCTCTGTCGCAGGCTTCGTTTCTGCCCACAGGGTTCAGAAGAGCATTGCCCCACTCCATTCGGCATGGAGATACCTTCCTGAAGAAGTAGGGCTACTTGCACTAGGAGTTATTTTCTGGGGAAATCACAGGCTCTAATGTCACCCGAATGTTAAAAAGTTGGTCAGGCTTATAGTCTATAGTGTATAGTCCCTCCTCTGCTTTCAAAATAAGTTTAAAGAAAATGATAAACTTTAAAAACTCCTTTGCAAGAAGGTTTCTACACTGGTTATCAATAGCAAAGCATAATAACTTATATTACTAATGTGTTTGATCAACAGGAATTTATTAAACATTTAGGTATGGTACTACTTAGAGTAAATTTACACCCAAGAAGTAGATGTCTACGGGGAGGAGGGAGGCAGAAATAAACATCTTGGATTAATAAACTTGATTTCAGTTTCCAAAGATGCTAGTTGGAGGAGCTAAATTGTAGAAGAAGGCACTTGGAGCCATTATTGACATCCACCCTAATGTTAAAATATCCCTTTTGCCAATCTATAATGTAGCCTGGGATGTTAATAACCATTTCTGAAACAACATTTTTGTGTTAGCTATAGGAGACCAAGTATAATTTTGCCATTTACAGCTGTTTTTTAAATGAGCTGGCAGAAAATTAAGGTGCTGTCTCATTAATGCTATATTCATTTAGAAATCAGGGCTTCAGGCCAGATTTTATAGTCTGATTAAAATCAAAACCGTTTATTGAATAGGTTTTTAAATTTTGCAATTTCAACTTTAATCAGTAAGCTTTGGTATAATTCAATTTTTTCCTACCCTTTCAACTAAGTAAGGAGAGCGGCTAGGTATAATCACAATAAAAGCATTCTGTGTCTTTGGGAGGACATTGGCTATTCTGTGTTTTTGTTTCCTTTCGTAAGCTCTCTGCATTTTTGTCTGGATTGTCCTCATGTGACCTTGAGCAAAGATTTTTGTAGATGTCGATTCTTGTTGTTCTGTCTTTGCAGTGTCAGATGTTTGTTCTGGTGGGTGTTGAGGTGTAAAACTTTATTGATTTGTGTCCTCGGTTGCTTTTTGTTCCGCAGAAACGCGCTCCCGAGTCAGAAGGGCCTTGCAGTGGAGCCTGTGATGCTGTTGAGGTTCTCCCCTTTTCCATGTTCACACCATCACCTGATGTTTCTGATCCCCTCACATTCTCCCCGCTTCCCTTTCAGTCAGCCATCACAATCATCTTTGTTTTTCTCCATGACATGAACCACCTTCATTGGTTAACTTTGGTTTCCGTTGTTTTTTATTTTTGTTCTTGTTTTTTTTTTTTTTAATTTATTCATCTATTTTTGTTTTCCCTCATCCATTTTTTTTTTTGTGCAGAGTTCACATGAGACTCTGAATGTAGTGGAGGAGAAGAAGCAGGCAGAGGTTGGGAAAGACGAAAGAGTAATCACGGAAGAAATGAACGGTAAAGAGCTATCACCTGGGAGTGGTCCTGGGGAGATGCGTAAGGTGGAGCCCCTGACCCAGAAAGACTCCACCTCCCTGTCTTCTGAGAGCAGCAGCAGCAGTGAGAGCGAGGACGAAGACGTGGGCGAGTACCGGCCCCACCACCGTGTGACCGAGGGCACCATAAGGGAAGAACAAGAGGAGGAGGAGGAGGAAGAAGAGGTGGAGGATGAAGCCAGCCGAGCAGCCAAGGTAGTAGAGAGGGAGGAAGCGGTACCAGAAGCCAGCCCAGTCAGACAAGCAGGTGCCAGTGTAAGCACAGTAGAAACAGTGACCCAGGAAAATGTAGTTGCCCCAAAGATATCTGCAGAGAAGAGTGTAAATGAAGGCGCCCTTAAGCAAGACATGCGCGAAGAAACAGAGGACGAGCAACATAAAGTTAACGGAGAGGTGTCTCATGTTGACATTGATGTTTTGCCACAAATTATTTGTTGTTCAGAGGTAAATGGGAGACTCGAGCGGGAGCTAAACTCTAGAGCTGTTTCTCAGGTGGAGAACACCTGCCTTCCTTCTCCTGTCCTCCCGATCCTCCTCCAGCTTTTTCTACGAGATTCTGGTCTTTCTCTCTCCTGGGAGGAAGGGGAAAAAGCACTGCTCTGTAGATTTTCTGCCAGCCCCGTTCACGGTTTCTGGCTTCTTTCCTGCACCTGGATCCGCCTGACAGAGTAAACTGGCCTTCAGCAGCCACACCATTTTTTCCCTTCTCGTTTCACACTTCAATTTTTCTTTGCATGTTTTGGATGTTTTCAACTGTTGTCTTTAGTTGCACTGCTTCCTTGTGCTAAATGCCTTTTTCGTTGGTTTAATGAGAAAATTGTATCTGTATTGTTGGCAAATGGTCAGTGTGAGTGTGTGTGTGTGGCTCTCTCTTTTCATGATTGGGTTTGACTTTTTGGCCGATTTTCCCTCCAGCTTTAGATGTTCAGAAATGGCAGCTGGTTCTAGTTACCGTGGTGCTTGGAGTCCAGCATCCGGCCGTGATGAGAACCTATTTCTCGAATACCACTGTGATTGCTGTTTTTAGATTACAGAGAGCATATGGATTGGTTAAGGGCATTTTCTTTGCTTGTGAGCAGCCAGAGGCTAGCCTGTTTGATAGGAGGATACTTTTCTCATTCTGTCCTCCAACAGTTCTAGATGATTTGCAAGTTGATCATCTGTTTCCTGGATTATCTATATTGGATGGGAGTCTTTTAACTTTTTCTCTCTAAGAAAGAGAACTCTCCACACTCCTGGTAAATTAAGTCTCAGCCATGAGGTGCAGGTATCTCTGAACTGGGAGTCAGAGTTATGCTGTGAGAGGGTTTACCTCAGTGAGACTTTCCTGATTCTAAAAGTAAATGCCCACAATATAAGCATTATCCTAATAGTTGCTCTCTTTGATGGGCTGGAAAATCTTAAAGTGACTTTCGCTTGAGATAATTAAATGAATTTTTACTATATTTTAAACTTCCTGTTTCACTTCAGAGAAGATATTTCAAGAGTCTTTGAATGCTCTGAACTATTATTTTCTGCTTTTAACATACGGTTTTTCCTCTTTAAATAATTACATTTGGGAATTTTCTCTTAAAGTTCTGTAGTATTTTGGTAGTAGTATGGTCTGGTGTTGTATTAAACCTACACACTCAGCAGACTACAATGCCAACAGGCCGTGACCCTGCTCTCTAATGTTTGCATTGTTCAAAGCCTTCATGCAGTGTTGGTGGAATAACTCTGGATGTAATATTTTAACTTATGGAACAAAGAAGAAGCCCTGCAAATTTTAGACAAGTGTAACTGAAAAAAATCATACTTGAAGATATTCTTAAAGTACAATCTCTTTGTCGGTAGGGTAGAAGAATCTTTTTGGGGGAAAGCTTGGTCTTCCTAGCTGATGTACCAATTGAAGACAATGAGCCTTCACACAAACCACGTGGCAAACCAAACTGCGGCAAAAATTGAGACCGGTCACTTCACATAGTTCATTCCATTTTGTTTTCTTTTCCATTTTGTTATAACTAGCCCCAAAGCTAAAGCTTTTATGTCACTGTGCGCCCCACATTTGACATATAATTGGGAACATGGTAATTTGAAGTATACCATAATTTAGGGGACCATTATGTTAGCTGTGTCTTCATAGACACACACACGCACACACACACATGATATTTGAAGGAGAATGTTTTTCTTTTGTGTCTTTTATTTATCTTTACTCTTTTGCATGAGTGTGTGTTTGGATATATTTTTTACAATTATTTTTGAAGGCTCCATTAAACACTTTTACTTCATGATCTCTAGAATTTATTTTTCCCTTCCTTTCCACCTCAGCCACCAGTGGTAAAAACAGAGATGGTAACAATTTCTGATGCCTCACAAAGGACAGAAATCTCCACCAAGGAAGTCCCTATTGTCCAAACTGAGACCAAAACCATCACATATGAGTCTCCACAGGTACAAAAACTCTAGATTTGGACTACTTGAGTTCTTTTTTTACTTTGTGTCTGTTTTTATTTGTCTTCGAGTTTACGTGTTTCTGACCTTGATGTAGCTTTCCGTATCTTGGTGTCCTCATTGCACTTGATCCTGTTATATTGCTTCTTAGATTACAACAGAGAGCTGCAGTCAAGTTGGTGGCCCACCAATTCTACAGGGTTATTTATACAGGATTCCCTACACAGGATCATTTAGGACAGGCAGTAGCAATCTCGTCCATGTTATAAGTCGTTCCGTGTATATTGATACACACTTGGGAATCAGATCATCTTACGAAGTTTATTGGATCTGATGTAATTTGCAGATTAGTAAGATTTAGTCTCTCCCCCACCCCCAACTCCGTGCAGATAGATCCAGTCAACTCACTCCTACTTGCCAAGTGTACACACACATGCACACACACACACACACACACACACATCTGTGCTTCTTCTTCACGTTGGATTATTTTCTGGAGACATGTTGTCGATCTTCTGTAAATATGATACTGTGTGTCAAAATAATTATCAGATTTGTGTGTTTAATTTTAGACATTGATTTAGACATTATTTAACATTGATTCTGTAAAGATTTGAAATAAGTATTAAGATATCTAACCTTAAGGGTATAAAAAGGGGAAAGTGTTCATTATTTCAAAATGAAACTGTTTAGAAATTTATACAACTATTTTCTAAACTGAGAAATTTAGTATTCTATAGTAGAATTGTACCGTGGTGGAGGGTGGCAGATTATTGACCTCTCTCAAACCTCTCTCAAAATCTTTTTTAAGAGGTTTAATGTGGGTATGTTTAAATACTTCTCAAAATTATTTTAGACACATATCTATGTATGTGCCGAGATCCACCTAAACAGCTTTCTGATGAATGGGTGTGGTGGGAGAGCATGTGCTTATGTGTCTATATTACAGTAAGTGCCCCAGTAAAATACAGGTGCATGACTCAAATTTAGAGAAATTTCCCCATAACTTAGTCCACAAGGCTCCGGGCTTTCTGGTTATTTCCTTGTGTTAATGGCGGGAAATGGGAGACAAGTATGTTTGGTGATCTTCACATATACTCTTAGGCTATTAATCTGTGTCGTATTTCCCCTGGTCAACTCTAGAACTTTCTACCTTTTTTAGTGTCAAAGCAAATAAGTCAAAACCTATTTAGAGATATGCATGGGGTTTATAGATGATACATGTAGAGACAGATCACATGCATGCATGCGTATTAAAATCTATGTACCCATATATGCTCATGACAAACTATTACAGGAACAATGTTTTTTTAAAAAAAATCTACTAGAGATAAGCAAATTACCAAAGCACACAGGTTTAGTCTATCCTAGTCAGGTTCTATGGCTTCGTAAATAAGAAAACGTTTATCTGTTTTTACCACCTGTGCTTAAAAAACAATGAACTCAGCCTTTCTGGTCGCTGTGGAAACTTCCCTGTCTGGTTCTCTAGTTTCTTTTTCTAGCTTCTACAAAAGGCCTTCGGTCAAATTGTCTCATGACCCTATAGCTCTCAGTCCCGTCTTCTACTTGATTCTTCCTTTTTTTTTTCCTCCCTCCTAGGGGGTTTGCTTCTCCACGTGCATTGAGCTTTTGCCTTTACTCTGTTTAAACGCCAGTAAATCACCTCCTCCTGCTCAGTAAATCACCGCTACAAACGTGCAAAGGATAGGCAGATAACCTCTTCTGCTGACCTCGAAGATTTCACAAGATGCATATTCGATGGGGAGGGGTTGTATCTGACAACATAATGGAAATTAAGCATTACTTTGTATTTTTCCTCCAACTATCCAAAGATTGACGGCGGGGCCGGTGGTGACTCGGGGACATTACTGACAGCACAAACCATCACATCTGAGTCCGTGTCGACAACGACAACAACACATATCACCAAGGTAAAGCAATCCAGGGTGGAACCTTGCAAACAGGATCCTTTCTGAATCATTTCTTTGTTCCTACACAAGCTTCAAAGTAATAGACTGTGCCAGTGGAATAGAAGTGGCCGGACTTAAAGTATCCAAGAAATTGGACTCCATTGACAAATGTATTTTTATAAAGTACAAGGGTATAAAAATAGGTCATGAATAACTGTATGTCAGCCAGCTACAGGAGAGAGAGAGAGAGAGTATCATAGAAGTAGAAGCATAAGTTTGGTAAGTACAAATGAACCCTCCCAACTGAGAGGCAAGTGAATGAAGACCATCATTCAAAATTTTCAAGCAATTGTTCAAATAATATAATTTTCCCTTCGTTGATTTAAGATGCTCATATATTGGATAGGGGGCATTTTTGAGATCATTCTCTCATTCTCCAAAGTTTTAACACCAGATGACCAGTGATTCTTAAAGTATGGTCTCCAGACTAGCAGCATCAGTCTTCCCCTGGGACTTGTTAGAAGTGAGTCCATGGCCCCACCCCAGATCTCCTGATACCCTGGGAGTGGTTGTGGGAGCCCTCCAGGTGATTCTGACACCTGCTGCCGTCCTCAGATTTACTTCTACTTCTCCCATTCCATGGGCGCCTGATGGTTTTAAATGTATTCTTTATACTCTCCTCACCCTGTATTTCAGCCAGAAACTTTGTGAGTTAAAAAAAAAATGTCACATAAATGCAAAATAGTATCGTGCTCATTTTAAAGGCTATCCAGTTAGGCTTGCAATAAACCTGGTTTCTTGCAGTAAAGTGCTATCAACTGGGACTTTGTGTAATTTATCAGAGCTGTGCTTTCTCAGGACTGTGTGGTATTTGCTCGTAGTTCAGCGTCACAGCCATATGATCCCTTCGGCCTCTGTCATGTCCCAGGGCTGCTCATGCGGTCTCTGTTGGCAGCAGAGTAACATACAGAAGCTATCACTGAACAAAAATCTTTATATCACCCTCATGTATCTTCTATATCTTAAACCAAATCCAAGTCTTCTTTTATCTTACTGCACTAAACCAAATGAACAAAATTACCAGGGGATTTTTATGAGAATCAAGCAGTCAAAACTATGACATCAAGCAATTCCCACACTTAAACCAGGGACCTAAATTGTTAGAATTCCTTGTAACTCTACATAAACCAAAGAATTATTTCTTCTTTCCTCTCTTAACAAATTAGCCAATTGGGAGTAAAGAAACTCTGGGAAATTGTAATGGAATGTCTCAAAGGAACCACTTGGATTAAGTGGCACCTGTCTCATCTGAATTTCCCTTGAATCTCGATGAATTAGTTGCTTTCAGTTGAGGAAGACTTACGGATGCTACAACTTTAACAATAGGAATCTCTGCTGAGCTTAAACAGTTTCTGGAATGTCCATCTTCTCCACTCTGCGTATTGCCTTAATCAGAAGGTCTAGATGTGCTCCCTTTTCTTTGCTCTCATTAGGTATATACATACTTCAATGATTGCTATCTCTGTCCTTTCATTTTCTTTATAACCTTTAGACTGTGAAAGGTGGAATATCTGAAACAAGAATTGAGAAACGCATCGTGATCACGGGAGATGCAGACATCGATCATGACCAGGTAAAGACCTGAATTTCTGCTTCTGAAAGTGACCGTGTCTCTAAGTGGAGCGTGTGTCGTCATGTCATATCCCAGGGTCAGATCCCTTCTCCCAGGGCCTCCTGGAAGAATCCACCTCCTAAGCATGGTGTAAAGACACTTCCTGACCTAGACAGCCTTTCAGCCTTCCTAACACCAAACCAGCATAAAATGTAGATTGCTGTTCATTTCCCACTGACTCCAGGTGCACTTTTGAATCCAAATAATTGAGAGGATTCCTGGTGACCATTAGTTATTCACGTGGGACTCACTTAAAGGCAAGTCGTGGATTTAAAAAAAAAAAAAAAATGAATAGCGGTTTAATGACATTGACTTCCAGTTTGACTTATGCCTACTTTTAGGAATATATATATATATATATATATATTTTTTTTTTTTTTTTTTTTTTTTTTTTTTTTTTTTTTGGTAACATTAGAAAAATTGGGCTCTTTACCCTTCGGTGTTTTCCCCTAATTATTACTATTATTGAGGAATGGGAGAAGGAAATCTGAGGTATCTTACAAAGTAGAGAATTTACATGGATTCAGAAATACATTTAAAAGAATTGTGCTTCCATTCTAATGTTAATGAGTAGAACACGTGACTTTAACAACCGGGTGATGAGTGGGACTGGAGGTGACTTTGAGGGTAGTTTTCATTTCATTTAATTTTTTTTTAAAGATTTTTTTATTTATTTGAGAGGGAGGGAGTGTGTGCTCACAAGCAGAGGGGGAGAGGAAGAGGGAGAGGGAGAAGCAGGCTCACCACCGAGCAAGGGGCTCAAATGCAGGGCTCGCTCCCAGGACCTTGGGTCAGGACCTTAGCCCAAGGCAGATGCTCAACCGCCTGAGCCACCCAGGCGCCCCGAGGGTAGTTTTCCTTTTAGGCTGCAGTCCCAAGTGATGTGAATTTTTTGTTTTGTCATTTTTTGAGTGATTTGAACTCTACTTTAAAGGAAACCAGGCTGTTTTTTTTTTTTTTTGTAACAACTTGAAGGAAAGGAAATGTTCAATTGACCATCTCAGCTGGGAAGTCAGAACAGATGAGAGTTACCCAGCTTTAAACACAACACTGAACTCAGGAAAGAGAATTTTAGAGAACAGAACTACTCATTAAAAAAAAAAAAAAAAAAAAACTCAAGTCTATGTGACCAGAGAGAAATAGATTTTCTTCTCTGCCAGAGAGAAATAGATTTTCTTCTCTGCCTGTAAGGAAAACTACATTCTGTAAACCCCTGTAAACATGATTTTCCTTCCATCTTTCCTGATGTATTCTTTTCATTTCTTGAGAGCTATCGGAGGTTAAAGTGTTGCCCTGACTCTGAATTTGGACTTTATAGTAGAGATTCCTAGTAGTTGACTAGGACTTGTGTCTGTTTGCCATGGGGAAAATGAATGACCCTGTGGAAACCAAGTCTCCTGTTCCCCAGATAGAGGATTTCTTCTCTGCTGGGACAGTTTTGAGCTCCTCTGACCTAAGTCGGGCAAACTCTGTTCTTTTTCCCTCTGGGACTCTAGGTCAGCCAGCATTTATTGAATTCTTATGGTGTGAGAGGTGGGAGCCCACATTCTTAGGCATGATGAAAAGTGAAAATCAAGGTCTTCTCCCAGCCTTTGTTTCTTTTACCTTGTCTTTCCACTGAACCTGTGCACTCTCTGGCTTTCTGATGCCATGTTTTCCTTTCAAGGATTACTCTTGGGTGTTATGTGCATTCTTGTCTTTTGGCCTTACTGCCTCTGAATAGCAAATAAAGAAAACACAGTTTGAAATATAAGTACCAAAATAACACATACTCCTGACTCTTAGATTAAGGAAAAACCCGCAGCTCTACCTGTGACTGCAGGGACACGACCTTGTTTGTGTGATGTGGTGCTTTAGCACATTTTCAGACCGAGGGCAGATACCCACATGACAGAAGAGGTATTTGATTTTTCATAACTTTTTTGTGTTTAATTATAAGATGCATCAACTTTTTTGAGTCCGTTTACTTGTGGCTTCTGGTATTCTTGTACCGGGAGCTCGTGAACTCCCTGTCTCCTTACAGCCTGTAATGAGACGGTGGAAGTATTTAAAATTAGAGGAAAATCACTTCCCTGACAAAAACAGAAGCTGATCACGTAGTGACTTGAATATCATTGACCCCCTTTTCAGTTCCTTGCCGTATATTAGAAGAATTTTAATTGTGGAAAGAAACCCTTCCTCTGAGCAAGATAGGAAAAAGGGAATCGTGCTATTTGAGACGCTGGCTTTGCAGGAGTTCACCCTGTGTGTGTCCTGACGCTCTGCTCCGCACCAGGGATGTAGGACACTGCACTAACTCCCCAGAGTGTCTGTCTCTTTCCAGTAAAATAACTTTTCAATTTGGCAGGAGCATGTGATAATTTTCTCACAGTCTTTACTGGTGCCATCATAAATTAACATTTCACAGTATTTAATTTCGTGTACTGATATTACAGAATGATGAGAATTAATGGTACACGGATTTCAAATGTGTTTGAGGACAATTAAACTGTTTTTGGTTTTCCCTACTTTTCTGCTAATTAAAGCCGGTTTCACATATGTTCCCTTCCCTTGGGCATCATTTGTATTTCCCCTTTGACATTTGTACTGGTTTAATGTAGGCAGATCCTTGTCATGAACGTGAGTTAAAAAGTATCTGACAAGCTGTCTGTAGCTACATTTGGCTCCTATCAGAGCTGTCGCTTTCCCAACTGGATTCCAGAAACCGATGTGGAGTAGTCCGTTTTGATGGTTCCAATCACTCATGTCCCTCTGAACACACAAATCCAGAGTGACTCGGCTGTACTCTGTCTCCCGTCCCCACCACAGATACTTGCTGACACCTCCCAACCTCCTCCCTTCCCCCCACCCTACTGCCACCCTACAGCCTGCCTGCTCCTGTCACCCAATAGACAGTTGTGCTGCTCTCCTGGGAGGGTCCCCTGTTTGAGCTCACTCTTGTCCTGACACCAGTGGGTCACCAGAGTTCATTCCCTAGTGGAAATTTAAGCACCCTCAAGTGTCTTCCAAGCTTCTGTGTAAAAATTTTGGGTATAAAACCAATTTCTTTTTCTATAGCTATACCTTTGTGTGTGTGTGGACTGACTCAGGCTCCAGGTTTTGTTCCATAACCTTTCAGCTGGCAGGAAGCATACCGCAAGTAAGAAATGTGGTCGTCCCCTTAGGCAGATGATTCCAGAGAAACAGGAAAAATTACACTGCTGATCTCAAATGTGTAGTTTCTATATGAGATCTGGTGCTGTCTTTCCTTGAAGACTTTCTTTTTGTTTTAGACATCGTTCCTAGATTTTGAGTGATGTTCTGTGGTGTTTTGCTTTCTCCCCAAGATATCTTGAAATATCTTTTGCCTCAGAAAAAATAGGATTTTTCCACTTTGTCACAGCACTCACACATAGTTTGCTTTCTGATAAAATACAAAGAAGCTTTGCTTCCTGACTGTCTGGTCTGGGAAGAGCCCATGAGGCGAGGGGCGGGGGCGGTCCTGCTTCTGCCCCACAGCCTAGCAGCAGGATGGCCTTGAGCATGACCTGTTGACCTCTGCACCCTCTCGGTGGTTTTTGACTGTAAAACAGAGACCTACACTTGCTAAAGAGCGGTCTCTCTTGCTTCACTTCGCTGACTGTGTGTCCCCATTGCTGCTGCTGTTTTTATTGTTCTGGGCCCTAGAGGTTCCTCCAAGTCTCAGCAAGTACAAGGCTGGGGTTCAGAGTCTGCACGTTTCCCTTACATGCATCGTTCTTTGAAAAGACTGGAAAATGGGAACTGGGGGAAATGAGAGGCTTCTCTAAAATGAATATGAGCCCATTTCACATCCCTGCTTCCTCAAGGCAATAAAACCTTGTTTGCCAGAGATGGAGTCCTGGTTGAGTGGTGTCCGTGTGTTCCACCGTCCCACGAAGCAGCCTGTCCTCCCATCTCCCTGCTCACGGCGCTCTCTTCTGACCCCGGCAGGCGCTGGCCCAGGCCATCCGGGAAGCCCGAGAGCAGCACCCGGACATGTCGGTCACGAGAGTGGTGGTGCACAAGGAAACGGAGTTGGAGGAAGGGGAAGAGTAAGGAAGGTAAGAGAGACTGTATCGCCCGGGGCCTCTGTCCTGGCTGTTCGTGCACCTCGCCCTGCCCAGGGACAAGAAACGTACTTCTCCATCACGGTGTCTGTCTCCTGTGGTCCATATGAGTCTTCAGACTTCATTAGCCCAAGTTCCTCTGCTTTCGCTCCCTGCATAAAATTATAAACTCTGTTGACCGATGGGCATGTGATGTTATTAACTGCCATGTTTTGAAAACTGCTAATAATTGACATTTCTGTGTTGTTTTACTACCTACGAAGTACATCAGTGTAAGTTCTCTTTATTAACGTTCACAGTGACCCTTTGAGGAGGGTGCTACTGCCTTCATTTAAATGAGGCATTTTTGCTGTAGGGGGGCACAAAAGGGAGATGAGTTAATTCCCTTAAATACACACAAAGAATTGTATATCAGAGAATGAACCATAAAGGAAAAGATTGCTTTGGCTACATAAAAATTTTAAAACTTAAAGGATAAAATGACAAAGTTCAAGATACCTGGCAGAGAAGGAGTCAATATCACGACTCTGTCACTAACTCTTCTGTCTCATCAAAAAATTCAAGCACTAGGGATGCCTGGGTGGCTCAGTTGGTTGGATGACTGCTTTCAGCTCAGGTCATGATCCCGGAGTCCCGGGATCGAGTCCCGCATGGGGCTCCCAGCTCCACGGGGAGTCTGCTTCTCCCTCTGATCTTCTCCTCGCTCATGCTATCTCTCACTGCCTCTCTTTCAAATAAATAAATAAATTAATTAATTAAAAAAAAAGATTTAAAAAATTCAAGCACTCAAGTAGAGAAACAGGCAAAAGATTAATCCAGTAACCCAGAGAGAAGCTAAGTGAACAATAAGTAAAAAATGTTCAGCCTCATTATGGTTTAAATCAATACAAATTAAAAATTCAGTGTGTAAGTTTTCACTTATAAGCCTGGCAAAGTTTATGTTTTTAGCTTGTGTTGGGGAGGTTGTAAGAGAGAAAATGATACTCTTCTGCTTTATAAACTAGTAATACTTCCTGGTGGACAGTTTAGCAAAGCCCACATTAAGCATGCCTACCATTTAAACCCATGTTATCAGAGATGTGTAGAAAGGCTTACAAGAGTATTTCTTACAAGAGTATTTCTCACATCTTTGTTACTATGCATAAAAATCTAAATGGCCCACAGTAAGGATTGCTTCTGCCTTAATGCTGCTTCTGTGTGATGACTAAAACATAGCCATTAAAAGTTATGCTAAAGAATTACTAGTGAAATGAGAAATGTTCAGAATTATGTATGTATTTAAAAAGTAAGTTTTATTGCATAGCATGTATACCAAGATTATTTTTTTGTTTTTAAAATGATCTGTACACTGACTGGTTGATAGCCCACAGGCAGGGCTGGCCAGAGGCGACTGCACATCTTCCAGCTTGGGGTTAGGCCGAGTGCTTTTCCGCCACAGGAGGTCATGGCTCCCACCATTGCAGCAGCTGAACTGATTGATAAGAAATGACATCTGACTTTCTTGTTCTTACTGATCTTCATAGATTCCGCATACTAGTCCTTTGTTAATTTTTATGTGTTGTGAATATCTCCAGGTTTGTGGTTTGTCCTTTATTCTCAGTATAGGTCAATATAGTTGTTGGTATACCGAGGTATCGAGTGTAGTTATTAATGGAAGCTTATATAGTTCAATTATCATGCTTTCCTTTATGGCTTATGCTCTTTCCATATCCCGGGGTGTTAGGGATACTGTCGATCCAGGTATTTGAACGTTGCCTTTCACAGATCGACTCTTAATCCATAAGAAATTGGTTTTTCTGTGTGGTGAAAAGCAGCACTGTTTTTTACTTTCGTTTCCTTGAAAAGTAGCCAGTGCCTAGGAGGGTTTCTGAGCACTTTAATTTCCATTAGTCTGTGTGTCTGTCCCTGCTCTAATGCCAGACTGTCTAAATTACTATACCTTTAAAATGAGTTTTGGTATCTTGGTATCCCCAGCTGTGTTTTTTTTCTTCAGGAGTGTCTTGTCAATTCTGGGCTAAAGCTTTCCGTTGCATATAAACTTCAGAATCAGGTTGTTGGGTTGTAAGATGACCTTGTGGTATCTTCATTAGAGCTGCATGTGGTTTGTAGCTCACTATGGTAAGAATTACATCTTTGTGATGTAAAGTATTCTTCCCCACAAGCATAAAATATCCCTCTTCATTTATATATGATATTTTTAAATGTCTCCCAATAAAGTTGTATAATTTTTTAACCCAAAAGAGGTCTTATAAATCTTTTCTAGCTGTTGCTAGTATAGGAAGATACCAGTGACTTTTTAATATTCATCTTGTATCTAGCAACCTTACTCTTTATATGTTAGATGCTGTTTTCAACACAGGGTGTACAAAAGGCCTACAAGGAGAAATCATTTAAAATTTGAGCACAAGCAAAATATCCATTTAACTGAATAAATGTGCTCTGTTATGTGCAAGGCTGAGCACTCTTAGCTAGCCGTCAGAAGATCAAGTGCTCTAATCTTGGTGGATCTCAAACTATGTGACATTGGGCAAGTCAGCAGGGCAGGTCCCATCCACCTTTACTAATTCACAGGACTTATTATAAGAATATAATAAGGTAACGAATGAGAAAATTTAGTGTTACGCAATTATAAGTATTTTTCCTGAATTATGTTAATCAGGAACATAGGACAAAAATTAGTGCCCAATGTGAGCATTACCAATACCCACTTTCATTGTGGCATTTTAATAAGTTTTAAAGTGAGTTAGTTGTATCTGTTATTCCTAGCACCCTATCCTCATTTTTGCAGTGGGCATGCGTGTACACACACACACACACACACACACACACACACACACACAGCCTGTGAAGTTTGCCTATCTCAGAGGACACTTTTTTAGGCAGCCCTGCTAAACAGATTTAGGCAGTTAAAATGTAAATTCACATGTAAGGCGAGCAAACTAGATAAATGTGGAAAAATTCATTCATCCAGTTCAAAAAATATGAGAACCAAAGTGTGCAAGGGTAGAGCTGGGCACTAAGGATGCAAATGGTCAAACTGGGAAACAAACAAACAGGGTCCCCTTCCTCGGGAAAGGATCCGGTCCATGAGGGGAGGTGTAAATATTAAGAAACAAAATGTAATTTGCAAATGTGATAAACGCTCTGAAGGAAGTAATGCGATAGGAGAGAACCAAATAGATTTACGCTGCTGTAAATTTAAGCTTTCCCTTGAGAAAGCGAGTTTGCGTTGAGATCTGAAGGACGAATAGGAGTTGCCACTTCGGTTACCCGCTGGCTGCCCCGCCAGGATCCCACAGAGGCAGCAGGTGCGCCAAGGCCAAGTGCAGGCCTGTCACTGAACGCCAGAAAAGAAGAATAAGTACTTACTGGTGGTGTAGCCGCCCCATCTCCCCTTCTCCAACATGAAAAGTTCTCCTCCTGATCTGACCTGACCTGACCTCTTCCTTTGGAGGAGCTCTGAGCTTTGGATGAAGCACTGAGAGTGGGAGGCGAGGGGAGTGCACAGAAAGGTAGTGGAGGAAGACCAACTGAGGGCAGAGCCTCCCAGGGCTTCTGCTCTCAGCTGGGTGCCGACCACTGGAAGGCCCAGAGGAGCTGCCACAGACTCCGTGAGAAAGGAAACACGTTTCAGAGGAGTACTTGACTAAGTCTTTGTAGCTGTTTTTCTCTATGTTCTGTGAAGCACTCCTCCCATCCTAGTTTATCCTAAATGCATGTTTATGAGCCCTCAGCTAGACACAACACGTCCGTGGCCTTGTCACCACTGGAATGGTGCTCCCGAAGAGTCCCCATGAGGAAGAAGAGTCCTGCTTGCTGGTTTGGGCTGCGAGGCCTCAGAAAGGATGAGCCCCAGGAGGGGGAGCTGGCGACTTTGCTTCAGTTGTCTCCATCCCCTCTCTGCACCCAGACTTCAAATAAGTCCCGATGACTCCTGGAGTCATCACTGATGTGTAGGATAAAAAGCAAACAAGGCCTCTTTTTCAGCTGAAAGCATGAGCCGCCAAAAGAGGAAATGATGGGGGAGCAGCGTCTCATCCGCTCACGTATTTTACTCTTGTTGTTGTTGTTGATTATACCAGTATATACGGAATGCCCATTGGGTGTCATCTATTTACCGTGAAGGTTCACACCAAACAAGGTCTGCACTCAGCAGTAAATCATGGTAGCAGGGTATAGTCTCTGCCTTGAGGATGTGTTCTGAGCTGCATTGGGTGGGAACAGAAAGGGAAGATCTCTACATTAGGATGGGGTGTCAGATGGCTTCTTTCAGGGGAGTAGGAATAGCTCAGGGAAGAAAGGCACAGAAGGAGGCACTCCAGGCCAGAGCTGGTTCTCTGAACCTCATATCCCGAGAATGGGGCAGAATCAGGCATGTCTGGGCTGCAGGGCACATGTTGGAGGAGCGAGATGGGAGCTGGGGGGCAGAGCAGCCGAAGCCCAACTCTGAAGAGTCTTACAAGCCAAAATCTGGAGTTCAGCTCTACTTGGAGAAGCAAAGGGGCATGAACACCTCGTGTATTGGGGAGATGTTAGAGGGTAGAGGTCTGTGACTTGGTGACTGTTGACATGGGGATATGTAAGTTCGTGATTCGGGAAGATGGCCAAGCTTCTGGCATGAGCAAGTGAGTGGGTGGTGGGAGCTGTAATTTCAATCCTGGGATACAGGTGTTGGTTTTCACAGGTCCTGTGCAACATGGCCAGTCTTCTCAGCTCAGCTGTCTTAAAGCAGAGGTTCTTGTTCTATTTTTTGTTCTTGGTAGTGTAGGAGAACACACCTGCCATGGCATTATGGAGGATGTTTGGAAGTGAATCTGTAAGGGCCTGTCTTCTGCACATGGCATGGTTATTTGGAAAGTTACCAGATAGTCTGAGTGTTGAGAGGAAATGCAGCATCGCAGATCTGCTGGGTTCAAATCTATTTCGTAGTATGTGACCTGCCAAGTTCTTCACGTTTCTATTCCTCAGTTCTGCCATCTGTGAACTGAGGATAATAGAATTTATAGAAGAGTTTGTTTCCAAGGCACGCTGTAACATATCGAGTCAGCTATAGGAACCATTTTTGCTCCTAAAAATAAATTAAACATTGGAATATCCTTCCCCAGGGGTGTTGAGTTTGAGGTGCACGTGAAATGGCTACATGGAGAGGTCCAGGAGGTCGCCAAGAGCTTTGAGAGAAATCACAACAGGTTCGGAGCTGAAGGTAGAGGTTTGAAAGTCATCTGAATGTGTCACCTAGTGAGGAAGCCTTTGGTTTGAGGGATGTTTCCCTGGACAAGGTCAGAGGAGATGCAGGAGGGGGAATGGGAAAATAGGAAGAAAATGCGGAGGAAACACTGTCACGAAAGTTGCAGAAGACGAGAACTCCAAGAAGGAGAGAGTAATTAAGTCTTGAATATTAAGTCAAGTGAACACGTCCTCTGGAATTGTTGGTATAGAATCAGCCTGGGACTTGGTCAGAGCTGTGTCAGGCAGGTAGTGGGGATGGAGCCCTGTTACAGGTTGAGGAAATGGGGCTTTTACACAGAAAGTACTTTCAGGAAGCTCTCTGTGCTGTAGTGCATTCGTGAATACCAATTTCTACATAAGATAATGTTGTCTTCAAGCTAACATTTCCGAGTCAGGGTGATACTCAGAGTTTCAAGATGAACTTGAGAGCCAGACAGGAAATTAGCATTTGCTGTCTAACTGACTCGCAGGAGAAAAGAGCCATGTTGGCTGGACTGAGTTCTCGCTCATCACGAGCTACTCATTCCCATGTGGGCCCTGATGAGCCTGACCTTGTATCTGAAGGAGGAGCCCCAGCCTGTGGACTTCCAGTTCAGGAGCCAGGAGTTTTTCAGGCATATCACATGCATTGCATTTTTATTTTATCTCCTTGGCTAGTTGTGCTAGTCTTGCACCTAAAATTAGCATTAGTTTTCAATGTAGATTAATCAAGCCTAAAATGCAGATTTACACATAGCCCCGAAAAGCCATTTCAGATTTAGTGGCTGTCAGGCACAGCCACTTTTCACTTCGGCATGCTGTGGAATGTTTTGCCTCACGTTTATAAATCTGACAGGTGCTTTCCATGAGTCAGTTCCAACATATTTGAACCACCCCACAGAAGATGCACTGGACGCCATCACTGTTGTGCATTTGTTCGCACAAGAGTCACTAATTCCCCAGGGTTTTCTCTTGGGCAAGATTATTATCAACTCTTGTTTTTGCAAATGGAACTATTGTTATTGGGGCTCTCTTTCCTGGTAATAACAGAAGCGATTATTATTATTTTTAAAGATTTTATTTATTTATTTGACAGAGAGATCACAAGTAGGCAGATAGGCAGGCAGAGAGAGAGGGGGAAGAAGGCTCCCTGCTGAGCAGAGAGCCCGATGTGGGGCTCGATCCCAGGACCCTGAGATCATGACCTGAGCCGAAGGCAGCGGCTTAACCTACTGAGCCAGCCAGGCACCCCGCGATTATTATTTTTAAAAAGAGCTAGCAGAAAATGTAAATGATCCCTAATTCCTCTGCTCCTAGAGTTAGATAATCCCTTTTCACAGTGTATGTATGTGTGAACACATACACGCCCACGCCCACCTCTGTGGGTGGAGGCTGGGACTGTCGATTCTGTGCTCTAGCCTGTTTTCTTCTCCCCTGGCAGTGCATGGGAGATAACCTTCCTCGGAAGCCTCTCCTTGTTTTTCATCAGCCATTGAACAGACATGTGAGGATTTACGTGACCTCTGTTAACGGGCGTTTATTCCTCCGTTGTCACAATTCAGCACGCAGCTGCAAAGGTCATACTCGTGTGTACATTTTGGGGCATGAATTTCATCGTTTTCGCGGCAAATGTTTCCTCCTGAAAGGTTTGAAGAAGTTGCAGTCTATGAACATCCCTATTGCCCCACAGTTTGTCTGAAGCTTAGGATTATAAAACATTTAAGAAATCCTTGCCCATCTGGTGAGGAAAGAGCATTTGTTCCCCTTGTCTCCTTTTTTAATTGTGAGGAAAGAGCGTTTTGTTTTCCTTGCTAGTGAGGCTCAAACACACACACATACACACACAATTTTATTTCTTTTGAATTGTTAGTTCTTTCCCATTTTTCTATTCAGGTGTTAATTATCTTATCTCAGACAGATTTATTAAGGTTACTAACCCTTTCATCCCAAATGTTGCATATTTTCTCTAGTTTTTCAATATTATTGAGAATTAAAAATAGCACCAAGCTTGGGGAGGGAGGGAGGGGGTAGACAAAATCAACAGATTGGAGGCATGAAGGGTGCATCCAGAGTTTGGTTTCTTTGGCCCAAACAGTATTTTTTAGAATTTGAATTAATGAACAGTGCCTAAAACAGGAAGGAACCAACTGACTTCAGAACCATCAGGAGCTCCAGTGGCATTGAGCCTGCCCTCTGGCATGGCCGTGGCACTACCCTCGGATGACGGAAGAGCCCTCTGAGCCACCTTTGTCTCCTCAGGATGCCCCTGGGTACCCCATCTCCCTGCTCACGCGTTCACCCACCTGGCCTCTGAGGGGTGGGCGTGGTGATCGTGACTTTATTATGCCTTAGGCTGGATGAGGGCATATGGAGAAGTATGAAAATCAGAAGAATATTTTATTATAAACAGTTTAAATTACAGCCTCTTCTCTCCCCACCCGCCCCCCACCAACTCTTTTCAATGAGGAAGTAGAATCCTAGAGAATAAAGTAATTGGCATCAGTCCCTTATACTCAGGACTCCTAAATGCCATCCATGTGCAGAGCTAAAGAGAGTTTAATCTGTCTGAAGAACCACAAATGTCAGTCATCTCAGATACTATTTTCTAAACGTGTAAATTTGTGGTGGCATTAGGAGGGAATTTTGCAGTGGTAACCAAGTAGTGTGTGTTTAAGATATTCCTGACCCCATGAAGATTACATTGGAGGACCTGTTAGCCCTACATTTATTTATTTAATTCTCATGCATCAAAATAAAAATTCCATTAGCCTTAGAGCGAGTATGTGTCTAGACTTGTCAGGTATGACAGCCAGTCCTCACCTGTGCTATTTGAAACATGGCTCTTTCAAACTGAGATGTGCTCTAAGTAGAATATAATATACTGGATTTGAAGATGTTAGGAAAAAAGTGTAGACTAGTAATCTAGAGATTTGGGTCTAGAGATGAACTCTTTTGAGTTCCACTAAACTTCTATTGAAGGAAAACACAAGACAAATATTTGGTGAGTTCTGTTCATATATGGTTTCAAAGGGTTTTTTTACCCCCTAAAAAGATAACGGTTTTGATACTGTTTTTTAAGTGTAACTTTTATATGATGCTTTATCAGATAAAATGTTTTCTCATCTCTTTATCTTATGAACCTAAGATCGATACAGGCTTAGCTAGAATACAGTATACTGAGTGTAACCTTATTCTAGTCCATTTGTTACTTAAAAGAACCTTTAAGAGTTTGTAAAATGCTCTCATATCACGTTCCCACAAGATTTATACCTAGCAGAATGAACCAGAAGACCTTACGCTAGCTTTAGGGTCAGATATTAACTACGCGTAGAAACCTTTGTCGGGGCTCTCAACGATTTGGGAAAGCCATTTTAAAAAAGAAGGCAGAGTCCTCCCAGGATATGATAGATGTAGTTATTTAACAAAAGAACAGAAAAAAGAAACTGCAAACTTTCCACTTCAATCAGCAGGTGTAAGTAATGGGGAAGACAGGCGACAGTGCTTCCTTCCTTCCGTGAAATACAATTGTTTGTTCCCCCACCCAAGCCCCTGCTCTTGGTTCTTGCCTTTGCAGCTCAGTCCCTACCTTCATCCTTAGATTCATCAGTGCTTACTCTTGACACGACACCATCCTTGGGGCACTCTGGTAGCTCTGGTAAGCAAGAGGTGAACCCATGAGAACCTGAATGCAAATAGCATAGAGAGTAAAATGTAGTGTTTGGGAAGCCTTGATAAAGGACTCTGAAAGTTGACTGAAATTTCTGATTGGTAAATCCGAGACCTCACCAGAAAGGTATCAGGGATTTGAACGTACGGAGGTGGGCAGAGAGGACGAAGCTGGTGGGGAAGCAGTGGCAGGGGTGGCAGGGAGAACAGCTCCCGCATGTGGCTGTGTGTTGAGTTCCCAGCAGAGCTAGAAAGACTTGTCCAAGGCATACTGCAGAGGGCAGAATTCTGTGTCAGTACCTCAGGTTAGACTTCACTCTGTAGGTCACCTACAGAGGGTATTTGAGTAGGGGAAGGACCTTTTCAGCACCATCTTCAGGAAGATTAATTCATCAGTGGAGTGTAGGACTGATTGAAAGTGTGCTCGGTTAGATGAAGTACCCTATAAGGAAACCATTATACTGCTTCAGGCAATTATTAATGGGGAAACTGACACCTGTATCTTTAACAAGAGTAGAACTGAACTTAGTTTGGAAGCAAACCAAGCAAAATATGAACTATCATAAATGAAAATCTATAAAAATCATACTAGCTAACATTCACCGGATGCCTAGTCTGTGCCCAGTGTTGAGGACTTTGCCATTTACTATTTCAGTTAGTTCCTGCAGTCATCCAAGGTGCAGGTGAGGACATGGGGGCCTGGAGAGGGTGAGTCCCTCAGCCAGGTCACACAGCTGGTGAGTGGCAGGGCTGGACTGACCCAGAGGCAGCCTGAATCCACACTGCACACCGCTCTGTAGAAGGCTTCATGATGGGAATCTCTCAAATAGCAAACTCCCACCAATGTAGTTGAAATGCAACTGGTTTTAGAAAAATTAATTTTGTATAAAACGTCTTTGAAGTTGCAGCTATGATATAAAGCTAAGTGAACAAGTTAAAACCATAATATAAAATAATCATGTTTAAAAATGAGGTAAAATTGATGTTTCCATTTGACAGAATATTCTGCAATTGATGTGTAGTAGTAATTCTTTAAGTAAAAGGACTTGAAGGTGCCAGGTATAAAGATTCTAATAGAAAACTTACTGTTAGCTTTAAAGAAAACACAATTAATTGGCCTGATGTGACTGACGGCTCACCCTCTCCTCAAAGGTAAGGGAATATAATTGGCTTAAAAGCTAAGAGAGCTTTGACCATCACGGGGTGGGAGGGAAGGAAGGTGTTCTCCTTCACCTCTCCTCTGGGAGGGAAAGAAAGGCAGTTGTGTCAGAGGTAGGAAGGTTGTTGTTGTTGTTATTGTTGTTTTTAAACAAATGGGAATTTGCGGGAAAACATCTCAAACTGACTCTTGAAAGCAAAAATACTTAACTAAATTGATGTGATTCTAGCAAATTCTGAACTGAACTTTTATCTTTGAGGTGAAATTGTGTTAGTGTGTGTGTTATCGAGCACAATATAGTTGGCACTCAGAGGAGACCAAGATAGCGGCGGGGGGATCCTGGTCCAAGACCTAAATGTGAGACGGACCCATATGAAAGCCCACGCGAGAGCCTCTTGAGACCACAGAGGGGCCCTAACAGTATTAATTATGTTCAGGCAAAACAAGTGAAGCAACATTATTTCCCTGAACTATTTGTTGAATGGGTGCTGTTTTTAATTTGGCCAAAAGGAAGAAAATGCTAGATTTAATGTTTCCCTCTGAATTCAGCAGGCACACAAATCTGTGAGAAAAGGAAAGGAGGGTGATACACTAGGGATAGCAGATTCTACACAGGCAGTTCCCAGACTTTGTTGTCTCAGGACACTTTACACTCTTAAATATTGCCGAAGGGCCCAAAGAGCTTTTGTTGCTGTGAATTATACATACCAAAAGTTACTGTAGTATAAATAAAAATTATTGAAATTTACCAGATTATAAATGAAACAGAACAAATTAAAAATACTTATAAAAGAGTTCAAAATAATCAGTGAAAGAAGCCTGTCAGAAAAGGCCACATGTGCTGTGTGGTTGCAATGATATGAAATCCTACAAAAGGCAAAGTGATTGAGACAGATCACTGGTTGTCACTGAGCTCCTTGGAAGTCTTTAAATACGGGGAAGCTATTGGGCCACCTGGGTGGCTCAGTTGAGCAACTCTTGATTTTGGCTCAGGTCATGATCATGGGGTCATGGGATCGAGCCCCACATTGGGCTCTTTTCCCAGTGTGGAGTCTGAGTATTCTCTCTCTCCTCTCCTTCTGCCCCTCCCTTGGCTCGCTTTTGCACGCACACCCACATGTGCACTTTCCCTCTCAAATAAGATCTTTGAAAAAAAAAAAAAAAAAAACAATATCGGGAAGCTATCAAGCTCATGGTGGCCAGAATACAGTCTCCCAAGATTCTAGTTTTCACCTGCATGCTTGAATTTTATCACTGGTCACAAGTCTATTGTCAGTTGTTTTCCTTGAGATGACAGGCTCACCTCATTGTCAAGAAAATGCCTGCCTAGAAGAGTAACAGTTTGTCCATCAGTAATTCTCAAATAAAAAAGGTGTTTATGAAAAGGCGGCTTCTTCAATTCCCAATTTGAGCGTTCCTTTCTTCTCTAGCCATCCGTTGTACTTCTGTATGCAGCAGGAGTGTGCTGTGCCCATTTTCCATTTCATTACCCAGAATGTTAAAAAAGACACGAACTCAGAGGATGGGATGTAAGACAGTAATTTTCTGTGTTTCATCCAGGACATCCTTAAGTGAGGCTGGCTTGCCTTCTTTGTTCCTTGTTTCACTGAGAGTGTGTGGTGGCAACAAGTCTAGTGACTTCTGGTGCAATTTGGTGCCACCGTCTTGACCTGTGGCAAGATGCTAACAGGTGTGTTCCTCCTTGTTGTTGTGCTATCGGTGAAAATGTCCACACTCCCAAAAGGGCAATTAGTGTCTTAGTGTGTTTGTGAGATCTTTCTTTCTTTCTTTTTTTTTTTTTTAAATGTAATAGCTTTGACTTCACAACCCCCTGAAAAAGAGTCTCTGTGACCCTCAGGGTCGGCCGAGCACTCTGAGAACCAATGGTGCTACCAACACTGTATAAGAATTGACTTTCCTGGGTTAACCAAATAGAAAAATTTTAAAAGATTTTATTTATTTGAGAGAGAGTCCGTGCATGCATGCATGAGCAGCGGGAGGGGCAGAGAGAGAGAAACAGGCTCCCTGCTGAGCATGGAAGCCAGACAGGGCTCTGATCCTAGGATCCTGGGATCATGACCTGATCAGAAGGCAGATACTTAACCGACTGAGCCACCCAGGCGCCCCCCCCACCCCACACCAATAGAAATTTATTCTACTTGCATTTTTGGCTCTAAGACTCCTGTCTTCCCATGGAAATTATGTAAAAACTGAAAATCAAATGTGCATATTGGAGACCCAAGGAAGAAAGCTTCCCATTAGGAATAACTGACGTCCATAACCATAAACTCTTGTATTTAAAACTGAACACTTGAGTGCATGGATCTCATTTTTATTTAGGAAAGAATTGGATTGTCTCTCGCATAAATTTTCATATTTTCAAGAACTCTCTGGCTATACTGCTGCCCTACAGGAATTGAATTTTACTTAATCCAAAGACAAATGTTACGGTTTCTTGCATTAGTTTAATTATTTTTGGATGAAAGCTGTATTTTTTCATTTTTATTGAGACTGCCCTCTGGATAAGTGCTTTACCACTTACAGGCGGAATTTCTGGTGGCTTGGGTCAAGTGCTTTTTCATGAGTGTACATTTGCAGTATACTGAATCAGTTTCTGGAGAAGAGCACGCTCAAGCTTGAGCCCCATGCTGGGAGCCCCCTGTCTCTGGAAACTCAGAAGCTCTGCTTTTCAAATGAAGTCATAGAACCTCTGTGCTTGAGTGTGATTTCCCACTGCTCCTCAGGCACACTAAAATAAATCAGAGTGTTCCAGAACCTTCTGTGAGGACTTAGGGCAAAGTGGGCAACAGGCACATGTCCTTAAGGAATTTAGATCTAGAGTGAGAGCTGGGATTGGATGAGACCACCATGCTGAGCTATTCCCATATTGGCCAAAAGAGGGGGACAGAGGCTAGGGAACAGGGTTGTGGGAGTTAGAAATGTTCACTGACATTGTATGTATTGTGGGGGGGTACCGATGGAAACAGTGGTTTGGGCTTCTGTTTTTACTTTACCAAAATTCTAATACCTAACATATAATCCACATACTTCAAAGCTGTGATCTTATCCAAACTCCAGGTGAACATTATGATGCCATCCAAAGGAAAAGCCTAATAATACCTGTCCATTTGTACTGACCAAAAAAAAAAAAAATGTCCAGACTATTGTGAATATGAGGAGGAATTCAGACTTTAAAAAAAAAAAAAAAAAAAGTTTTTTTGCACTATCGGTGTGTAGTTTTCAGTTTGATTGGAATGGGTGATAAATCATTATCTGTTTAAAAAAAAAACCACAAATATGAAGGTTTTGGGATTTTTATTTTTCTCACAGATACATGCCAGAGCAGAAAAAATGTAAATGCCTGATGCTTGTGTACCAATGGCATTGGTGGTTCTTTTCTTTTCTGCTTCCCAGCTCAAAAGCCTAGATGTTTACTACTTGCAGGAATATATTTCTATATGTGTTTAAGTACAAAAAGCAGAATAGAGGTGGATGGGTCAATTACAAACTTCCTACGATGAATTATTCCCTATTCATCCAGGACATGAGGAATTGGGATGTTCTGAAATGCTGAATATCTAATTAGCTCAGAGTTACACTTGATTTACTGCTTCTTAAAGAACGAGGAAAAAAATGCACTTGAGAGAGGGAAAAAATGCGCTTAACATTAAAATTACAATAAATGTAATTTTCTTTCACTCCGAAAACTGTTTGGAATTCTAAGAGTGTGTTAAGGTTGTCATTTGTAATACTTATTACCAGAGGAGGAAATTGGTTTCTTTCTTTCTAGTGGTTTGATTGCGAATAAATGAAAGTAAATGACATTTGAGTTTACATGGGTAACTATGTCTTTTTCTCCACATATATTTCAATAAATGTTGAAGCTCTTTGAAATCAAGATCTCTCATTCAGTTCCTACACACTCCTAATTTCTGTTTACTTGTCTGCTAATGACTTGGAAACAAGTTTAATTTTAGCTTTCTTTTCTAAATTGAAATTTTTTATTTTTGGTGAAAACAGATTCAGTGAAATAATGTGACATGGAATCTAGAGGAAATGGAGAATAGGATCCTAACCTCATTCTTTCTGTGGGTTTCCAGGCACTGGTAACCTGAGAAGTTCCTTTTCTATAATAGAAGCTGGGCATAAGTGGCATCTCTGTTCAAGAACCCAGCAACCAGCCCGCAAAGATCAAGAATAGATCTTAACTGATCTATTCTGTGACTGAGGCCGCAGCTAACTCCCAAATCCAATTTGATTAGTAGTTTTATCCATCCCTGATCACCATTCCCAAGTTTCTGTTCATAATTATTAACCTAAAAAGAGACGACTTTATCTTTTCTCCATTGATCCCCACCCTGCCCTGTGCCTGCCCCTACAGCCTGCCTAGAATCAAGCAGAAGTCCTAATGAGTAACCAAATAGCCTAAAGCAGGCAACAGGTGAGAGACAATGAATTTGATTAATCAATCTGTCCTATATAATGAAGAGGCTAAAATAATATCTATGATAAATCTCAGTGGTGGGGAGTTTTGCTGTGAAAAGACTTTTTATCTAACCAAAAGAATGTGCATTCTAATTGACTCTGGGGCCAGTGTCCCTTGGAAAGGACCTTAATTACCACTCTCCACTGTCTTCTGTCATCACCTACCATATGCCAAAACTTCAACTAAGAAGTGAAAAATTACCTTCTCAAAACCCTTTTCTATCTCTGGGGTGATGCACCATCTGTATTTTTTTGTCTGCCTCCCTGTCCACTCCCATTTTGGTTCTCTCTCCTCCCTCCCTCCCTCCCTCTGATTGTGGGCTCCCCCCGGGGCTCATGCCCCCCTTTTTCCTTACACCTGTAGAGACTAGTTCACCTATGAGTTTCACTCGCCCTCTGCACCAGCCTGCAAATCCACATCCCTGGTCCTAAGACCTCACCTGGATTTTACGCCTGCCCTGAGGTCCCAGACTCCAAACCTGATCGTGCTCCCTGGTATTTTCTTGCTCGTCCCCACCCTCCAATTGTTCTCCTACAGGGTGCCTCCCCGTCCACCCTTCACCCTGGTTTCATTCAAGTCTGAGTCCTCATCACCTAGCCATCTTACATGGCCCTCTTGTCTCTCTCCTTCCCACCCTTAGCCTCTTCATCAGACTGAAGCTGCAGTTTATGTTTTCAGAACATAAACCAGGCCATGTCAAGCCTTCCTCAAAACCCGCCTCCTCCTCTCCTGAGCTCATCACGTGCCACGTGGACTCGCTAACCCCTGGCTCTCTGACCTGTCTTCTGCCTCTTGCACTCTACCTTGGGATCACTGCAGTAAACTGACAGCTGGTCTTTCGTCTGAATGCTCTTTCTGACTTCAGTCCTTTTTTTGTCTGTTCGATCGCATTTGTACTCCTCAGTCTGGTATTAAAGAGTAGACCTAATATTTTTTACCCAACCTTCCATTCCTCACCCTATTATTACTTCTTTCCAATAATGCCCATTTCCTCACCATCCTGTCCTCTCTCATTCTTGCTCCCTGCCCCCCGTACTCTGCATACCCCCACTGACACCTTGCGCTGTCTCACTTCCTGACCTCTTGCCCCATTCTCTTCTCCTCACCTGCAGCCCCTTTTCTGTTCATTTCAAAGAAGTCAGAATGGACTTTGTTTTTCCTCCTTCCTTGAATCTAACATTAAAGCCTACATGGGTTTCTCTGTTTTGGACTGTTGATGTATGAGTTACCTCTGTTTTATAATTAATTCTGTGTGCATGTTCCTATTTGCCAGTTTGATTCTGGTGCTTGTCAGTTCTCCACATAGTGTAAGGCCTGCAGGGGTGGCATAGACTTTCCTGTTTGTCCTCTGGTCAACGTGCTATTGACTAGAAGAGTAAATAGAAGAGTAGAATGAGTTTGAGGAGTTCTTTATAGATCCTGGATATCAACCTTTTGTCTGTACTGTCATTTGCAAATATCTTCTCCCATTCTGTGGGTTGCCTCTTTGTTTTGTTGACTGTTTTCTTTGCTGTGCAGAAGCTTTTGATTTTGATGAAGTCCCAAAAGTTCATTTTCGCTTTTGTTTCCTTTGCCTTTGGAGACATATCTTGAAAGAAGTTGCTGTGGCTGATATCGAAGAGGTTACTGCCTATATTCTTCTCTAGGATTCTGATGGATTCCTGTCTCACATTGAGGTCTTTCATCCATTTTGAGTTTATTTTTGTGCATGGTGTAAGAGAATGGTCGAGTTTCATTCTTCTACATATAGCTGTCCAGTTTTCCCAGCACCATTTATTGAAGAGACTGTCTTTTTATCACTGTATATTTTTTCCTGTTTTGTCAAAGATTATTTGACCATAGAGTTAGGGTCCATATCTGGGCTCTCTACTTTGTTCCACTGGTCTGTATGTCTATTTTTATGCCAGTACCATGCTGTCTTGGTGATCACAGCTTTGTAGTAAAGCTTGAAATCAGGTAACGTGATGCCACCAGTTTTATTTTTGTTTTTCAGTATTTCCTTAGCGATTCGGGGTCTCTTCTGATTCCATACAAATTTTAGGATTATTTGCTCCAACTCTTTTTGAAAAATACCAGTGGAATTTTGATCGGAATGGCATTAAAAGTATAGATTGCTCTAGGCAGTATAGACATCTTAACAATGTTTATTCTTCCGATCCAAGAGCATGGAATGGTCTTCCATCTTTTTGTGTCTTCTTCAATTTCTTTCATGAGTGTTCTGTAGTTCCTCGAGTACAGATCCTTTATCTCTTTGGTTAGGTTTATTCCCAGGTATCTTATGGTTCTTGGTGCTGTAGTAAATGGAATCGATTCTCTAATTTCCCTTTCTGTATTTTCATTGTTAGTGTATAAGAAAGCCACTGATTTCTCTACATTGACTTTGTATCCTGCCACGTTGCTGAATTGTTGTATGAGTTCTAGTAGTTTGGGGGTGGAGTCTTTTGGGTTTTCCATATAAAGAATCATGTCATCTGCGAAGAGAGAGAGTTTGACTTCTTCATTGCCAATTTGGATACCTTTTATTTCTCTTTGTTGTCTGATTGCTGTTGCTAGGACTTCTAATACTATGTTGAACAAGAGTGGTGAGAGTGGGCATCCTTGTCATGTTCCTGATCTCAACGGGAAGGCTGCAAGCTTTTTCCCATTGAGGATGATATTTGCTGTGGGTCTTTCATAGATAGATTTTATGAAGTTAATCTATCTCAAACTCAACATACACAAAACAGACAATCATATAAAAAAAATGGGCAGAAGATATGAACAGACACTTCTCCAATGAAGACATACAAATGGCTATCAGACACATGAAAAAATGTTCATCATCGCTAGCCATCAGGGAGATTCAAATTAAAACCACATTGAGATACCACCTTACACCAGTTAGAATGGCCAAAATTAGCAAGACAGGAAACAACATGTGTTGGAGGGGATGTGGAGAAAGGGGAACCCTCTTACACTGTTGGCGGGAATGCAAGTTGGTGCAGCCACTTTGGAGAACAGTGTGGAGATTCCTCAAGAAATTAAAAATAGAGCTTCCCTATGACCCTGCAATTGCACTACTGGGTATTTACCCCAAAGATACAGATGTAGTGAAAAGAAGGGCCATCTCTACCCCAATGTTTATAGCAGCAATGGCCACGGTCGCCAAACTGTGGAAAGAACCAAGATGCCCTTCAATGGACAAATGGATAAGGAAGATGTGGTCCATATACACTATGGAGTATTATGCCTCCATCAGAAAGGATGAATACCCAATTTTTGTAGCAACATGGACGGGACTGGAAGAGATTATGCTGAGTGAAATAAGTCAAGCAGAGAGAGTCAATTATCATATGGTTTCACTTATTTGTGGAGCATAACAAATAACATGGAGGACATGGGGAGATGGAGAGGAGAAGGGAGCTGAGGGAAATTGAAAGGGGAGGTGAACCATGAGAGACTGTGGACTCTGAAAAACAATCTGAGGGTTTTGAAGGGGTGGGGGGTGGGAAGTTGGGGGAACCAGGTGGTGGGTATTAGAGAGGGCACGGATTGCATGGAGCACTGGGTGTGGTGCAAAAACAACGAATACTGTTACGCTGAAAATAAATTAAAAAATTTTTAAAAAAAGAACGAGGCAAATGATAACTGTGGGTCATTTGATTTGGAATTGGATGGCACATTACTTACATTGTTTTTCAAGCCTCTGTCTTGGGAATATTTAAGTCTTTTCTCTCTTTTCTTCCTCCTAGAAATTCCATTTTTTAAACAACGCTCAACTTTGTGAACCTGAAGAATTTTGATCATCCCAAGTCCTAATGCCACACCACTACTCCAGCGAATTTATACTACGACTGGTAACAATGACCAGAAGGACCAGAAGCCTGAAGAATTAAAATGCCAACAACCAAACCTTACCTTAACAGCTCTGGTCTATACTGTTCCCTCGCATTTTAATACATTATTTTGTTTTATAACCACTTCTAAATATTCTTGATTCTTTCTTCTTCTTCTTCTTTCTTTTTTTTTTTTTTAATTAGGAAGTTTTGTTTTTATTTCCCGTTTACTTTGTGTACAACTACCTGCATTTTATCACTCATTTTGATCAAATGATAGTGAACAAAGCCAGCCCCATGCTGGTAAGGTGCTGTTCACTTGAACAGGTGCTGTTGTGCGGAAAGGAAACTCTGTGACTAATTTCCATAGTGGCTTTCCTGCCTTCCAGATCCTTCCCACTGAATCCTTACCATAAATATTTACGGAGTTTTCAGATTGCAGTAAATATACTGTATGAGAAAATATTAATACAGATTAAAAGCATTTCTTACATCCTGAAAATTTTCTAATGTTTGAGAATTTCATCGGGGCTGTTTTTTATATTGAACCCTTTTTGACTTTCCAGTCCTCTGACTTTCCCCTGAAAGTCAGAGATGCTCCCGACTGGACAATTACAAAGAAGCTCACTGACCACGCACTGTGTTTCAAGACCCTGTCGTGCCACAGTGCCAACGCTTCTCAGACACATGCTCTTCGGCAGCATTCCAGAACCCGGAGGGAGGAAAAAGAGAAACTACCGTTTCTTCCCTTCTACTAAAAATTCAGGCAGCTTAAAACCTTAGTGCTTTCTTTCTTAACATGTCCAAATTTCAAGACTTTCCATTATTTGACCCCTTTGTGTAGCACACTTGCTTTGTATTAAACCTCCTTGTGTACTTGTAAAACTGACCTTTTGTTATCGAGCAGGTGTATCTCTTTCAGATATAGTTGGATGATTCACGCAGGTTTGAGGACACTGGGGAGAGGAGCAGGGGCTGCGGTGGTGTTTTTGGTGGTTGTAAGGAAGCAAAACCACTTACAGCCAACACCGGAGACCTGATAGGGGCCTATTAACGGTATTGAACATGTTTTCCTTTGCTTTTGACCCTATGTATAGTTCTGATGCCAGATTAGATTTATAGCAGCTTCAAGTTGTATTAAATGATATTTTGCTTTCTGTAATACTGTTATAAAATAAAGTTTGTTTATTCTCTAAACTTGCCGCTTCTCTTTTTTGCAAAGGTTTAAAAAATAAACTGGACTGATCTTTTCAGGCAAAAGTCTTACTATATGGTGAAATGCAGCATTTTTTAGAACCTGTTGCTCCAATCTTTTATAATTTGCGGCTGCCTTCCGCATCACCAATGCAAAATGGCTAAGGCAGCACTGAAGGTTCGGACTTCCGTTGTTCGGAGTGCTGGACTCCTCCTGCCTGGGTACACGGCCCACCACCGCCTTGCAGATTCTCCAAGGGAAAATCCTGCTTGTTTTCTTTGTGTATGTTTTGTTTTCGTTTTCAGAAAATATTTTCGTTCCACCACCTGAACCCTCCTCTGCTTCAGGTTTTGCTCTACTGTCCGGTGGGCCTCAGCTTATGAAACAGAATGGGTTCTGCCAAGGGGCTGCGTCCGTGTCTAGTCGGGGTGTTTCATTATGAAACTTCTGCCCAGACACCTCAGATTAAGTGCTCCATTTTCTTCTACACATTGAAAGCATTACACAGCAAATGACCAACAGGGTCTATTCCGTTTTAAAATATTACATAGAATTCCTCGAGTCATTTAAAGTGAGTGTGTTAAATCCAACGTACATGACGGTCCCCACTGAATTATCTCGCACCTTGTGAAAGGCCTTTCTCACTTCCTGCAGAAGTATTACAAAAACCACTCCTCTCTGGAGAAGCGGACCTCAGCGAGCCGAGCCTTAGTGACATTAGGGAGCCAAATGTGGCTCTGCGAATCTATTTCTCATCAGAAAGCTTGAATGGATAATGTTCATATTTAAAGCAGAAGTTGGACTTACTAAGAGTTCTTCGTGAACCAGATCTGCCCATCCTTCCGGTGATAATGGCCCTGATAAGAAGTGTCCATGGCAACTCCCAGTGAATAGGAAATGCTGTGTTTGATTTGGGCTCAGTTTCATTCAGCTGAGATAGCAAGGACGGGGCTTGGGGTCCTGGAGACACCTGGAGCATCGGGGCTTAGGACCCAAAGAGCAGCTGGGCACCAAGTAGATAAGTGATGGCGTGTGTAGCTGCTGCAGAACTGCCATTCTGAATATTTTGTAGTTCTTAGAAAGTATTTCCCAGGATATTACCTGGTCTATAAAGTGAGCTTTCAGAACCTCAAATGATAGAATAAGAAAGTAGGTCAACAGTGTTCACTGAGATGAGAGACGTCTGGATGTAATTATTTATCTTAAAAGCCATATAATTTCAGGGTGATAAGTAAAAATTCCTTTTGCCTGCATGGGGGTTTTTATAGGTAACATTTTACGTAAGCTTTATAAGCAGTCCTGTGTGGGATGCAGGAAACATTGGTACGTTTTCCGCAGGTGAGAGCTGGATAAAAAATAAGGTTATTTTTAAAATATGTAGAGTTGGTAGATGTTTGGTATTTGACCATCATGAGTGGCTTCTGTTTTATGATACATTGTACATTGCATTATTCATTGCATAGACCCACAGTTCGTGGAATGCCTATCACCAAGACTCCAGCAATGACACGGACTGTAGCCACAACGACTGCCCAACATGGACAAGTATCCCCCTTATTCATGCACAAAGTTGTTTGATATCTAAACACATAATTGAGAATTCAATTATAGGTAGGGAGGAGTGAGTTGTGATTCAGATGAAACAAGATTGGTCATTAGTGGATAATTGCTAAAGCCAGGTGATGGTAAATAAGGGTTTATTACATCATTCTGTTAAAATAGTCCCTAGTAAATGTTAAAAAAAAAATACCCTAAAGCCCCATAATTTTTTTTTTAAGTCCTTCCTCCATGTATTGTTAGAGAAGAATACATCATTTTTCATTGCATGGTGCTCTGGTCAGTTTCCACCTGTTTTCCGTGCTTGCACGAGAGACTGGGACACTGGACTATTACTGCTGAGACAGTGACCAAAGGGAAGTTACCTTGATGAGTTTCATAGAAGCCAGCCTGGACTCAGATGGATCCTTGCATGCACCCATTCATGTGTCTGCTGGGATAAGGCCATGGTGTAGCACCTGCTCCAGAAGATAACACGGCCAGCTGGCAAATCCGAGATGCTGCTCTCCTGACCCTTGGCCCCAGGGCCAAAAACACCGACCCTGTGTACAGCTGCGGTGCTAGATTAGATTTATAGCAGCCTCGGGTTGTATAAAGTGATACTTTGCTTCGAATACAAAGGCCTCAGAGACCTGCAGATAGACCTTGGAATCCCTGACTCAGAGTAAACTGAACCACGTGACTTTAATAAAGGCACTTAAATCCCTCTAAAGTGAGGGTACTTCTACGTCCCAGTGCCGGGATATTCTGATAAACATGTGTGCAATGCCTAGCGGAGCTCCTAGCCCAATAATAACCTCCCAACATGGCAAGCATTGTAAGGGGTAACCCCACTGTGCACGAGGTGATCTACCCCTGGCAAATTTGTGGAAGATCATTGTCATTCTGAGCTGTGTTGAGGGCTTTCCCTAGTAGAATTCTGTGCTATCCTAGGGTTACTTGGGAAGTCTGTTGAGAAGATTTTGGCTTTGAGAGTATGTGGACCTTACTTCCCCGAGAGCCCCACAGTGTCAGGGACGTCTTAGGGTCTACTCATGGTCTACCCCATGGAGGTAGCACAGATACTTGGCGACTCTGACTGCAGGCTTCCTAACCACAGACTCTTGGATGGATTTCAAGGGTCTGAACTTGCCCCCAAATATATGCAAAATTGTGGGTGTGCCCATGTTTCTTTCTTTCTTTTTTTTTTTTTTTTAAAGATTTTATTTATTTATTTGACAGATCACAAGTAGGCAGAGAAGCAGGCAGAGAGAGAAGAGGAAGCAGGCTCCCTGCTGAGCAGAGTGCCTGATGCGGGCTGATCCCAAGACCCTGAGATCATGACTTGAGGCTGAAGGCAGGGGCTTTAACCCACTGAGCCACCCAGGCACCCCCTGTGTGCACGTTTCTTAAGAATAAATTCCTGGTTTTCATCAAGTTCTCAAAAGGTTTCTTTATTATCTAAATAAAAGTTAGGAACTTCTCTTAATAATCTGGGTTTGGGAATGTTGGTTTTGGGTTTTGGAGGGGAGGGGGATGGGAGTTGGGTGAGTCTGGTGTTGGGTATTAAGGAGGGCACGTATTGCATGGAGCACTGGGTGTGGTGCATAAACAATGAATTTTGGAACACTGGAAAAAAAAAACCCACAGTGGAAGGAATTTTTAAATTTCCAATCTGTTTGATGGTAAGTATAAATAAAATATTTTGAATGCATGTTTTCTGTTCTCTTGTTTGTCTCTCATTTGCCAGGGTAATTATCATTGTGTAAATTCTGATAAACTCAGAGGTCTCTTCGGATTAGCACGCTAATTATAAAGTCAGGAAGCAAGAATCTCCAAAGAGTATTTGTTCTAAAAATTGTGTTTCTAAACAAGTTAGAAAATTAATTTCCAGAATGTGCTTTAACAGTTATGAATTCTGATTTCTGAAACAAAACATTGCCAAGAAGCTTAAGACTTCAAGGAAAAGTTGTTTTTGGTGTATGGGAGTATTTATTTGTTCTTGATTTTCTAATTGCTATTAAATTCTAGAAAATGCTAGAGGCTATTACCTGGTCAGATTAATTACAAGTTTCCTTTTTAAGGGTTCCGAATAACATTGCTGGATGGGACATACTGTGTGTGTGTCCTTCCTAGTCTCATTTTCTGTTTGGTCAACTTGTATAGGTCCGTGATGTAGAGGAACCGTCAGGCTTGGCAGTTTCCCACTTGATGAGAGAAGTGGGAAGTTAGTATTAACCGCTGTATTTAGCTCTGTTTAAAAAAAAAAAAAAATATATATATCTATATATATATATATATATATATATATATATATATATATATGGGGCCCCTCGGTTGTTCAGAGGTTAAGCGTCTGCCTTTGGCTCAGGTCATGATCCCAGGGTCCTGGGATCGAGCCCCGCATTGGGCTCCCTGCTGAGCAGGGAGCCTGCTTCTCCCTTTCCCACTCCCCCTGCTTGTGTTCCCTCTCTCCCTGTGTCTGTCTCTGTCAAATAAATAAATAAATCTTTAAAAAAAAAATATATATATATATATATATTCCCCTCCCCTTTGGTGAATTTTCACTGAATATTTGGCAACACAACAGCATTATTTTATTGAGGTCTCAATATTATATTGACGGTGGGGAAGAGTTAGGAATTCTTCCAGTACTAGAACATTAGAAGTAAGATGAGGAGCCATTGTGAGACGGTGTGGGGTTGTGCATGCTTTGGGGGTGCTGGGCTTTGGAGCACGGGACGGAGCAGAATAGAGGCTAGCGTAAGGAGACTGTGGCCGGTCTAGGTGGCAGGAGTGGTGCAGAGGAGCTGAAGCAAACCAAGCCGGAAGAAGATCTTCCCTTGGGCTGTGAGCGTCTGAAGAGCAAGTGTAGCTGACAGAGCTTTGGGAAGGATATGACAGATGGAGTAGCTGTGCCTTCAAGCAGATAGCATGGCCTTTCCATGGGAAAACATGTTTCTGTTTCTCTCTACATACAAAAACTATGAATCCGCTCAGGATTTCATTGGAAGTTATTCTCAACAGCAGCAAAAGAAAGGGATCTTGCTTTGAACTCCTTGGTTATGCTTATCACTGCACATGTATGTGGAGCTCGTCTGTTATCACCGTAGCTGGGACGCATTTTCCCTGGGAAGGAAGAGACGGTGGACTGGCCTCCACCAGAACCAAAAGCCAGGCTCCCGTCTTTCCAGAAGAAGGTGGAGCCAACCCTGGTGGCCAGCTGGGAAGACGATGCATCCTTTCACGCCTTCTGTTAAAGAAAGCATTTTTACACAAGCTGATTTCCATCAGGGGCTAAAAAGAGATCCCTCCCAGAACTGATAGAATATTATTATTACTTCCATATGGCACGAACGCTGTTATTTTAAATTGCCTCTGTCTGAAAGCCCCAGCAGACAGTTCCACTGTAATCAAATTCAATAAAACACAGAATGAGTGTCTTCAAACACTGAGTTTTACATGAGGCAAGAAGGGCAAATAGAGACTAATGACTCTGGATGCATGTGAAGAGTTTGGAGTGGGGAGAGAGGTAGCTAAGAAAATACCCAGCATCAGTGGTGCGTTCTTGCTTTTGGTCATTCGCACAATTTTTCGTAAGATTATGGATCACTATAGAAGTTGGTACATTTCTTACAGGTGACCAAACTCAGTACATTTTATAAAGTTAATCACGCTAATAGCCTGTTAGATTCACACGCAAAGACTGGAATATCATCAGACTCCTGCTTAGGACACAGGAAGCATCTTTTGTTGGTCTTTACTAGAAAACTGTGGAGAGCACAAGAGTACTCAATCTATTTTAATGACCACTTTGAATTAAGTGTTTCTTTTTGGTTATCTATGTTGGCTCCTTGGGGCTCCCCCTGCAAAAAGAATTCTGCTAGTGAAATGTTGACTTCTTTCCTTATTTAGAAATAGCTCTCTGATGTTTTGGTTTTAGAGGCAAATGCTTGAGCTATTCTCCGTATGAGTTACATGACCGTCCTGTTCTTCCCCTTGCCCATCAGCAAATTGCCAGTATTTCCAAGACGTTTCTTGATGAAAGCTGCCTTCATTGGTATGGAGAGACTCCACTTGTTTTGTGGGTCATCACAAGGGTGATGTGATTTGTGGAGGCAGCTGGAAAAGGGAGCATAGCAAACCCAGGGCCGGAAGTGATGCCTGGAAGGATGTCATTTAAGAGTTGTGGTGCGGCAGGTGGAGGGAGTGGGAATACTCTTGAAGAGGGAATCCGCAGAGGCCTTAAAGTACTCGTCTTTTGCCAACGTTTGCTCTCTACCAGAGCTGCTTCACCAACAAAATCAGAATAATGTACGCTTCCATGGGATTATGTAATAAGGATACTTGAGTTTTATTTAAAAAATAGTGTCCTTCAGAATAGACAGAGTCTTATAAAATTTAAAAAGATGCTAAGTGTCCAGTCCCTACTGCACATCCAAGAAAATCTTGTATTCTTGGTACTCTCCGACGAACTGCTCTTTAACGGAGTCTTGGAGACGTCCCCCAGGGTAACAGCTGCCACTTTGCAAAGGGGTTCGGAACAAGCTTTTCCGTACTCTCTTTGTGCTGTTGTTTGAGTTTATGAACTTATCTTAGGAGCTAAGCCATTGACCGTTGCTCTCTGCCCAGTAGAAATTTGCTGCGCTTTAGCCGTGGGTCAGTCCCCAGGTCACGTTCTTTTCCTCCTCTGATACAGGTCAGAGCCAGCCTCGTGTTTGTGCTGATGCTGGGGGGTCTGCGACAGTTCTTCGTTAACTGAAAGGAAAATTATCAGTTAATACTTTGGAGGCAGCAGAATGCCTGCCCTGGATCATGGACGACTCATGTGTGGGTGTTGGCCAACGTTTCTAGAAGTTGCTCAAGGCCGGGTCCCTAGAGCAAGGCCTGTTGCAGGGTCTCTCCTCCCTCCCCAGCAACTTCCAACAGAAATGTAAATGCTTATTGTGAAAGAGTGGCCCCGACTGTAGTGGGCAAAGTACTGCTGTAATCCTTGTTATGTGCTAAGGGTATTTAATATTTAGCAGATTAAGTGCTGATTAAATGTATTTGGACTCCCTCATTCAAGAAGCATCCATAAAGCAAGTCTGTAGACCGGGGGCTGGGGATGTGAAAATGAGTAAGACAGAGAGTTTCTGTCTCTGACCCTGTCCCAAAATGTGTTGGGCACATTTAGTCTTTAGATATGCCAAATTAGTCTTCTCCCTTTTACCTTTTGACATCCTTTACTGAAAACTCTGTTTCCATTTTTTACCACCTGCACATTCCTTAACCCCACACCAACCTTACAGATATTTCCTGCTATTTTTCTATTTTAGAGATGAAGAAACTGAACTGTAAGAGGTTGGGTGGCCATTGTGACATCAAGAATTCAAACCGCATTTGGTTCGATTCCATGGTCTGAAAGCTCTTAACAGTTTCACTCTACTAACCCTTATATTGATCTGATTTTTTCCAAATAAGTATCTTTTTCCCTTTTGACTACAGACTACCAAAACATATATATGAAGTTCAGTGAAAGATGTCTAGCCACCTGCACATTTTCCAGACTTGAGATGTTTGTTTTAGAATGTAAGTTGCTGTATCTAACCCCACACTAAAACTTTCAGGCATTCGATAGACATCAAAAACAAACAAACAAAAAATGATTATTTGGGCAGTGTTGGTTATTTAGAGAACAATTTGTCCTTGATCAGCATGATGGTATTTTGGGGGCAAAGAATAATACCAGAAGGAGAGGTTTAGGAATCTCAGGAGTTGGGGAGGTGAGATAATCAAAACTTCTACTCTAGAAGGTATGAAATGTCCACGGGAGTGCTGGATGAAGGGTTTCACTGATGGGAAGTTCAAGATTCAGACCTCCACCTGAAAAGCTGCTCCTCAAGGCAATTGACAGAGATTGAAGAGTGCAGAATACGAGAGAATTTTCTTTCTTCCTTTGTGAGAAAATTGATGTTGTCTACATACTAATTAAATTTACATGCACCATTACCTCCCAAGGCTTCAAGTGTAGGGATTAATGTTGAGTGATTACAATACCTCCACATGCTTTCCATCACATCTTAAAATGTCTCTCTTGGCTGATGGACTAGGATGTATGGGCCAGGCAAACTAATTTTCTGTTTCAGAATGTCGGACTCGGGGGTTCTGTGAACACACCAGTTAATCTGTCAATGTCCCTTTCTTTATAGGCACAAAATAGGAATGATTACACTTACCATAACCCCAGTTGGAAGATTAATGACATGACATTTGACCATCTGGTTACAGTTTTTAAATGAGAGCTGCTAAATAAAGACACAAACTGGTGATATTTTATTTGGAGCCATGTGATCTCAATTACCCTCAAACTATAGAAAAGATATTACTATTTACACATAGGCAAACAGCTATAGAAAGAGCTACCTTTAAAAAATGTTCTTAAAGTTTTTTTTTTTAAAGGAAAATTTAGAAATAAAGGGAACAGACCCACAGAAAAATGAAAATGTGTTTAGGCTAAGGTTGTCTGCTAACAGTGGAAAAAGTAATCAGGAATTATTCCAGGAAAGGATGCACAGTTCTCACTGGGGAGAAGAGGGAAAGATAAGCAAAGCTCGGTTGGAATAGAAAATTCTGGAGAAAGAGGCACAATGCAGGGTGTCCCTCAGCTGCTATCTTGGTCAGGTACCTACAAGGAATAGTGACCAGGGCCTTTACTAGTCTCATCCCACCACCCTTGGGACCCACTCTCAACTGAATGAAAACTGACAAGAGAGAAGCCTGCTTTGGGCCAGTCAGCAGGACTGTGCTCTCTTGGTATCCTGCAGATAGTTCCTTGGCAAGCTGCTGGCAACAGTGTACTGACAGTACACCGACAGTACTCCTTCCAACAATAAGCCTCAGATGGGACCCTACCACATTACGTGACTGATGCAGAGAGATTTGGTGACTTCTTCCATCTCCTCCCTCACCCCTCCTGTGCTCCTCACCTGTAGCCCGGAAGCTCCAGGCACACTTCAGTGAGAGCCAACAAAAGGGGACCACGGAGAAGAACCACAGAAAGTGGAGGCTCATTACATCATTCTGGGGGCCTCTTCACTGTTTGGGGGGGTTCTGCTTCTAGTGGGAGTGCTCTGCTCCAGCGCTGGGACAAGACTTAGGGAGAAGGGTAGGTCATTCTTCAGGCCATTGACCAGACCTGTAAAGGAGGCAGAACCAGAAGCAGAGAGATTTGCAATGTCTCTCCTCCAAATTCTAAACGTTTCACTAGATGCCTTTTGTGGTTTTATGGACCTGGGATTGTTCTCTCCATTCTGAAAGCCCATAGTAAGAATCTGTTCCAGAATCTAGAACAATCCCTGGTATATGGTAGCTTCTCAAATATGTGTTGAATGAATGCATGAGAACTCTTCCTACCCAGCAGTATGGTGCACATTTGGAAGGAGCCTCAGAGTTGGTAAAAGGACTCTACCCAGGGGACCTTGTTGTTGCAAAACATGGAGGCTTTGATTTCTAGACAACTTACATGGGCAGAGATGTGTCAAAGAATGAGGGTGTCACTGGGCAATGATCCTAGTGCTCACAATGAGCATGTCTTTGGGGCCTGGCCCTATGTGCACACATGGCCTGCATTTTGTCCGGCATCAGCCCCCTTTGCTGCCAGGCCACACTGTCAAGGGCAGGCTTCCTTCTCCAGGGCCTTCTGAAGGAATATGATTGACATCTATACCTCATAGTTATCTCCATTATCTAAATAAGCAAAATACCATAGACCCATTTAATTTTAATTTTTGCAGATTATAGATGTTTTCCCCCAGAAGTCATCCAGGGATAAGTAAGGCTGTAAAACCAAGATTCATCCTTTTTTGAAGAAGAGTCTGTCCCAAATACCGTTTGTCTTGCTGAGCCATCTGACCTATAGCAAATGATAAGTAGAGGCCAATAAGAGACTTTGGAATCCATGAGGCTATCTTGGTCTGTTGATTGCCTCATTTAAGGCTTGATCTGTTTTTGAGATACTAAACATTTATCTACTCAAAAAGGCAGCCGGAGATGAACTTGGGAGTGACATGAATGATTCAGGTCTCCGACTGTGACATCAGCATCCTGTCACTGCTCCATAAGGTGCTCAGTGTCACTGGTGGCCTGGGATGCCTGTGAATGACAACGACCATTGCAACAGCTTTAAAAGACTTTCAAAATGGAAATGTTTGCAATGGCTGGGCATTCAACCAGTTTGGAAGGTTAAAATCCCATAGTTAGGATCCTGGGGATTTCTAATTTTCTCTTCCTTTTTCAGAGGCTTTTTTCCAGAGCTAAGTGTTAATGAATGGCTAGGTGGCAGAATGTCCAGTAGACTGGTCTTAAGGCCATGGAGGATAAACTAACTTAATAAAGAAAAGGATTTATCACATGAAATGCTGCACAGCAAGACAGAATACAGCTGGGTCATTCAACAAGAGGGTTGTTCATAAATATGAGACAAAAAAAAATGAAAGGCTGGGGGATATTTGAGTATGTTATGATTGGAAACTTGTGATTCTATAATGTGCTCTATAATGTCCTCTAGAATTTATGTTCTTTTTTTTTTAAGATTTTTATTTACTTATTTGACAGACAGAGATCATAAGTAGGCAGAGAGGAGGCAGAGAGAGAGGAAGGGAAGCAGGCTTCCCGCTGAGCAGAGAGCTCGATGCAGGGCTCTATCCCAGGACCCTGGGATCATGACCTGAGCCAAAGCCAGAGGCTTTAACCCACTGAGCCACCCAGGTGCCCCTAGAATTTATGTTCTAAATCTCATCTTAGAAATATCACCAGGGCACCTGGATGGTTTAGTCAGTTAAGCATCTAACTCTTTTTTTTTTTTTTTAAGCATCTAACTCTTGATTTCGATTCAGGTCATGATCTCCGGGTTGTGAGATTGAGCCCTGCGTCAGGCTTTACATTGGGTGCGGAGCCTACTTAAGATTTTGTCGCCCTCTCCCTTCACCCCTGCCCCCCAATAAAAAGAAAATATCCCCAGTTGTACTTCTACTACTTGATTTTAGGTCATATGTGATAGCAATCTTCATTCAGGATTCTGAAAATGTTTTATAGAATGGCATTCATAAAGGCATTGCCTGGACTTGGCAAGTTTTTGTGGGAGAGGAATGATTCTCAAATTTATTTTTATAGTGCTTTAATATGACACCATCCAACTTAAATAGTACTGGTTTTTGTTGCTATTGCTAAAATAAATATTAACCTCTATGATATTAATTTAATGTTTTCAGGGCACATTATTAACATTTAGTCTATGAAGTCACAGTTCAGCTTCATTAATTTAATTATAGCAGGATAAACAGTCTCAGTCCAGGACCCAACTGCCTATGTCTGAATCACTTTGAGGATCTGAGGGGTTTTTTTGTTTGTTTGTTTGTTTGTTTTGTTTTGTTTTTCCTTAAGACTATAGTCTCATGAAAAGCTTACACCAAGCCCTCAACTATCTGTTAGGGCTTGACATTTGCCAAACACTGTGATAGCACAATGTTTGGCACATTTTCTTAATCAAAGTTCCATGGGTGAGAGAGAAGTGTGAGTGCACACACTCACGTCACAAGCACAGAGGTGTCTGTCAGGGAGAGAAGGCAGACCATGATATGTGTTTTAACATTTGTGGAATATATTGCCCTGTCAGAGAGAGAGAGAAGCAATCATAGGTCAGAATCGCTGATTCACAGTTCATCTGTCCGGGTCAGGGTCGGGGAAGGGCTACAGTTAAGGGGTCCTTACTGCAAATCCGCAGAGCCTCGCTCAGGATCCGCACTGCTGAGAGGATCTCGCTGCCTGTTCACCAATGAAGAGATCCGAAGAGAGTGCTTGGTGGCAAGTACCCACAGGTACAACCAGGTATTGCCCCAGACCCCCCGCCAGAAACACTGACCTTGCATTGGCTTTTTGCGAACGTGTTCCATGGGAAAGGACTTCAAGCCACTGCCTGGTGTGGCTTCACACTTACCCTCCATCAGTTTGATCCTGAAGTAGGCGATGAGAAGGAACAGTAGCAGAGACACGGGTAGGAAGACCCCAGCAACCAGGAACCACCCAGGGAGCTCCCTCATGAATGCCAACATCACAGGGGTCATTGCCAATCACCTGGACCCCAGGGGCCAGTGGGTTCACTCTCAGGATGAGGGGAGCTTTGCTCAGAGTCTGTACTTGTTTCATTCTGGGGCTCTGGCCTTTGCTCAGCACATCTCAGTGGAAATCTTGTGGACTTTGCTCTATTTCAACAGCCTGGTGAATCTGAGAGGATTGCTGGCAGGTTACTCTGTAACTCAGCTATGAAGTGTAGAAGAATTGTAATGTGATTCCTCCAAACCATTCCAGAGAGAAGCATTTATCTGGCAGGGCTGGGAATAACACCAGGAGGACTAGATTTCTTTGTATTCAGTTTATCTGGGATGAAAAGTACCTGACTCCAAGCAAAACTCATTGTTATAGATATTTATATATTCCCAGACATGAGAAGAATTTTTCCTACATTTTCTAAATTTCAGAATTGAAAATTACTGAGTAGCCATGTTCATGTACCTATGAGCCTGTGTCTAGAAAAAGTCAATTTTCCTTCATATGTAGTTGATATAAATAATATCTAGGAAGGAGGAGCAATATTCTTTCCAAATGTAAAAACTCTTCCTAGTATGTCCTCCTCTGAGTTACTTTTTTGAGAGGTGCAATGATATATTTATTTATTCAACACATGTTTAATTCTACTAGAACCTAACCCCTTGGCTAGATGCTGGCTATATGAAGAATAGTATAGCCAGTCATGGCCCCTGCTTTTTGAGAGTAGAAATAGACACCTAAAGAGGTAATGGCTGTAGTGTTGATAGTGATGGCAATGATATTCTATAGCCCCTCTTCCTTCTCCCCTTGAAGCATCAGTTTTTGCTCATTGCTTTAGTAGTTTGTACTCTTAGTTATCTTTTGCTTATACGTTTCTCTGGGTCCACAATTAACAGTAGAAGGTGGGCCCTGAATGCTAGTGTTGTGGTTTGTGTGGTTACTACAGAGTTTCCGGAAAAAGAAAGGGCAGTAAATCATTTTGATACTGATGTATTGACTAAGTTGAGTTGCCACTGACTGCTTTAGTAAAAAAAAAAGTTCAGAGATACTGGTTACTAAACTAAAAGCAATGGAAAGAATCATTTCCATAATGAAAGACTCTCCTGAAGAATTTGGGAAATCTGGAGGGGAAATTGACAGCCATCTTCTTGGGTTGATGTTATAACCTCTTTTCATATTCTAACCCTGTCCCTTTCCCCACTTGGCAGCTGCCTGGGTGAGTGGCTGGCCGATTCTATCAAGTGCATGCTCTTGTGAGTGCCTCTTAAATTTTTTCTCCAGGGATTTTGCATGGACACTCAGAGTCTTAGTCTCCTTGTAAAGTGGCACCCTAATTTATAAATTAAGAAGAATGGAGAGCATCTCTGGGATGCTTGGCTGGCATTCCTCAGCAGTGAACAGTAAACAGCTTCCTCTCAGAAGAGAGACATCTTAATTGCAGAAAAAGCCATTTAGAATAGCCAAGATTAAGTCAGCATCTGTTGTACCTTATTTGCTTCTCTTCTCTCCCTCCACAGACCCTTGAGTGGTGTTGTTGCTTTTTCTCTTGAGTGCTTTCCAATGAGGTGGCTCTCTGGTGTTCTTTCAGCTTGAACAGGATGCGAATTTGTAAAGTGTCAGTCTACAAAGAAACTCCATGAGCAGGTGACATTACCAGGGAGATGTTAGGCAGCTGTTAGGCAGACTGTTTGTCATGCTCTTTCTTTCCATTTCATTCCAGTCAACACTCAGGCCTTGAATGCCTAGCCAAGGTAAGTAAGAGTAAGGCAAATATATAAATGACAATAATATAAGCTCCTAACTTGACATATAAAATGCAATGGAAGTACTGAAGAGAGACTGATTAATTCCAGTTAGGGAATTGGGCCAAGTTCATTAAAAGGATAGCATTTGAGCGGAGCCTCGGGATGGAAAGTTGTGGAATGACCTTAGACAAACGTGTGACTGTAGGGCAGGGTCTATGGAGGACAGGGAAGAAATCAGAGTACCCAACTGATAGGGGGTTCAGACCAGAGATATGAAGGTGGAAAAGTGGGGTCCTGTCTTGAATGCTAAGAACTGTGCTGTTTGGACAAGGAGGACCAGTGGAAGGTCTTTGATCATGGAAATGCATGAGCTGACCTGGGCTCACTTAGATAACCCTTGACAGAATGGACTGATGGAAGAAAGTTCAGAGTAGGCTGTCTCAACATGGTACCAAGATATAAGGAATCTGAGATGGGAGCAGCAGAGGGAAGGAAAAGAAGAGGACGGGGACTGGCAGGAACCACATGAACAGTCCTTGGTGAGTTATTAGAGAAGTAAATGCCACCCATGATGCTACTAATCACTGAGCACTTACTATGTATCAAGCATCTCATACTCTATGTGTATCTTATTTCCTCAGAGTAACCTTTTAAGAAGAGACTCATTAGACAAATGAAGAAATGAGGCCCAGAGAGGTTAAATAACTTTCCCAAGATGTATATGTAATAAGTGACAGAACTGGGACTGTATTCCTGAGCCTGTGCTCTCATCCACTGTGCTATGCCTGGCGTGGGTGGCTGGGGAGATGGTAGTGCTGTGATGGGAGACCTGAACGCAGGCTGAGCAGCAGGTTTGGGTGGGGGAACATTTACAGTTAGGCACTCATTAAATTGGAGGTATGGAAGGGGAAGCCTATGGAAATCTGGAGGTCAGGAGAGGGGACAAAGTCTTGCAGTGTAGATTGGGAGTTCTTAGAGTACAAATGGCGGCCAGGGCAGAGCGGGTGGAGAGATTGCTCAGGAAGGAGTGTGCATGAGAATAAAAGAGAGACCAGCTGCAGACCATAAAGAACATTCTCACATAAGACATGGGAGGAAGGATGAGAAGCAGGGAGGGAAACCAAAGGCTCTGCGGGGTAGGAGAGGAACCCAGAGGATGCCAAGTCAGGAAATGGTTGCAAAAGAAAGTTCCAAGGGGCGCCTGGGTGGCTCAGTGGGTTAAGCCGCTGCCTTCGGCTCAGGTCATGATCTCAGGGTCCTGGGATCGAGTCCCGCGTCGGGCTCTCTGCTCAGCGGGGAGCCTGCTTCCCTCTCTCTCTCTCTGCCTGCCTCTCCGTCTACTTGTGATCTCTCTCTGTCAAATAAATAAATAAAAATCTAAAAAAAAAAAAAAAAAAAAAAAAAAAAAGAAAGTTCCAAGAAGGAGAGAGTGAGAAGTGGTGTCAGTGACTGGCTCTCAGCTAATTCTGACCCACATGGAGAATTCTAAGAGGTGCAATCTGTGAAGTGAACTTAAAGGCTTACTCTTTCCTTAAAAAGGCTCTTCTGTGAATTGGGGGAAATTGGAGGGGGAAATGAACCACGAGAGACTGTAGACTCTGAGAAACAAACTGAGGGTTTCAGAGGGAGAGGGATGGGGTTGGGTGAGCCTGGGGGTGGGTATTAAGGAACCTGGGGTTGGGTATTAAGTGTTGCATGAGCACTGGGTGTGGTGCATAAACAATGCATCTTGGAACACTGAAAAGTTAAAATAAAATTTAAAAAAATTTTAAAAGAGAGAAGGTTGCCAAACTATGGGAAAAAAAGAAAATTTATGTTTTATAGGCCTTTAAACTATTTACTTAGAGAAATATATTTAACATTGTAAACTAAAAATATACTTTTTTTAAAAAAAATGGCTCTTTTGGGATGTAATTGACATAATAAACTATATAACTTGGTAAAGTTTGGCCTATGCGTATATACCTGTGAGCTCATTGTCACAATCAAATGATGAACCCATCCATCACCCCAAAAGTCTTCTCATGTTCCTTTGCCATCTCTCTCCCTACCCGTCATGCTCCCCTAATCCACAGTCATCACTGATCTGTTACGTTACTATGTGTTAGTTTGCATTTTTTATAATTTTATACACGTGGAATCATACAATATATCTCTTTTTTGTCTAGCTTCTTTCACTTGGCATAATAATTTTGAAATTCATCCATGTTGTTGTGCATATTAATACACAGCTTTACATTGCTGAATAGCTTTTCATTGTGTGGATATCCATTTTTTACCCAGTATCCTGTTGGTGGACATTTGGGTGGTTTTTCACAGTAGGATACTACAAATAGAGCTGCTGTGAACATTCCTGTTAATTCTTTTGATGGACGTGTGCTCTCATTTCTCTTGGGGAGATATTAAATGGCTGGATGTATGTTTAACTTTTTTTTTTTTATTTTATTTTCAGCGTAACAGTATTCCTTGTTTTTGCACCACACCCAGTGCTCCATGCAATCCGTGCCCTCTCTAATACCCACCACCTGGTTCCCCCAACCTCCCACCCCCCGCCCCTTCAAAACCCTCAGATTGTTTTTCAGAGTCCACAGTCTCTCATGGTTCACCTCCCCTTCCAATTTCCCCAAACTCCCTTCTCCTAACTCCCTATGTCCTCCATGCTATTTGTTATGCTCCACAAATAAGTGAAACCATATGATAACTGACTCTCTCTGCTTGACTTATTTCACTCAGCATAATCTCTTCCAGTCCCGTCCATGTTGCTACAAAAGTTGGGTATTCATCCTTTCTGATGGAGGCATAATACTCCATAGTGTATATGGACCACATCTTCCTTATCCATTCGTCCGTTGAAGGGCATCTTGGTTCTTTCCACAGTTTGGCAACCGTGGCCATTGCTGCTATAAACATTGGGGTACAGATGGCCCTTCTTTTCACTACATCTGTATCTTTGGGGTAAATACCCAGTAGTGCAATTGCATGGTCATAGGGAAGATAGAGCTTCCCTATGTTTAACTTTTTAAGAAATTGTCAACCAGTTTTCCAAAATAGTCATACCATTTTATATCTCTACCAGCAGTGTTATAAGAGTTCTGTTTTCTTCACATGCTCACCAACACTTGGTATGGTCATTTTTTTTGGCTATTCCAATGATACTTAGTGGAAACTCACTGCGGTTTTAATATGCAGTTCCCTAATGATGTTGAACACCTTTTCATGTACCTGTTTGCCATTTTATGTATCTTATTTCATAAAGTGTCTGTTCAACATTTTTGCATGTTTTAAGAAAATTAGATTATTTTCTCACTGAGTTTTGAGAGTTCTTCATATATTCAGGATATAAGTCAATTATCATACATATGATATGCAAGGATTTTTTCCCCTATTCTAGCTCTGTCTTTTCATTCACTTACCCATGTCTTTGAAAACATAGATGTTTTAAATTTTAATGAAGTCCAGTTAACCAATTTATTCTTCTATGGATTGTGCTTTTCATGTCATGTCTAAGAAATCTTCCACTAGCTCAAGTGGAAAGACATAGTGGAAGTGGAAGAAAGTGGAAGAAAGACATAGACTTTCTGTTATGTTTTCCTCTAACAGTGTTGTAGTTTAAGCTTTTATATTTAGGGTTATGATCTATTGTGAGTTAATTTTTATATATGATGACAGATAAGGGTTAGAGTACTTTCTTTTTGCATACAAAATTCAATTGTTCCAACACTATTTGTGGACAAAGCAGTTCTTGCTCCTGAATTACCTTTGCACTTTTTTCACAAATCAGAAGTTCAATTATTTCTGCGTTCTGTATTCTGCTCCACTGATACTACTGTTAATCTTTAAACCAGTGCCATTCTGTTTTGATGACTGTAGACTTAAAATAGGTCTTGAAATCAGGTACTCTAAGCTCACCAACTTTGTTCTTTTCCAAAGCTGTTTTGGCTAGTACAGGTCATTTTCATTTCCATGTGAATTTTAGGATTACCTTGCCAATTTTTATAAAAAGTCCTCTTGGGATTTTCCTTGACATAGCGTTGCATCTGTAAATGAGGAGAGAAATGATATTTTAACAATAGTGAGTCTTCTGACCCAAGAACATCGCATGTTTCCCTTTTCTGTGGATCTTCTTTAGCTTTTTACAACAATGTTTTATAGTTTTTGGTATGCTAGTCTTGACCATTTTTTGTCAGATTTATGCCTAAAAGTTTCATATTTTTTAATGCTGTTGCAAAGGGTATTGCTTTTTAGACTTTGATTTGTGATTATTGCTAGTATTAAACGTTTTCTTAGATTATGAAAAATACCAAAGGACTGGGAACTTCTAGAAGATTAAATACTAGAATTGATTAAAACATCCCACAGAGCTTGGGAACTTTTATTTATAAAGGCTCTTATCCCAATCCAAACTGGCTGCTTGGAGTTATATTTAGTCAGCATAGCAGCTATAGAAGGATGGGGATGGTGGACACACTGGTAATCTATGTGATTTACTGGAATTCAGGGTGGGATTTCATAGGCAATGTGCAATTTCCTACCACAACTACAGCAAATTCTTCACCTGGCTCTTTACTATGTAGTAGGAAAAACCATTAGTGTTACTGGGAAATACACATCTGTGAAAATTGAGGGACATGGCTAACACATTGCGAATTACACTCTCCTACTGATTTCCTTATAGTGAATGCTCCCATTGTTGATTTTACATGATTATTTAAGAAACAAGTGGTTGTAGATTCTGATAATTTGGGGATAAAATGCCTAGGGACTACTCGTACATCACCTATCATACTCTTGGTGAGAGCCGGGCAAGTCTCCCTTAGATAATTGTGACCTATTGCGGGTTATACCAAACCCACCAAACCTGATTCATATTCTGCCTCAGTCTGCCTGAGCCACAAAGAATGACTCATTCTAAAGAATGACATGGGCAAAAGCCGACCTCAGGTAATTGAGGCCTATTATAGATAATATCAAACCCACCAGGGCCCTGATCTGGATTCCGCATCAATCTGCCTGAGCCACAAAGAATGACTCATCTCAGTGACATGTCATGGGCTAATGAAAGTTCTGAAGTCCATCAGTGGAAGGTGCTCAAGTTCCATCAACTGATACCTAAGCTATAAAATTACGTACAGCTACAAAGCCAATACAAAAAGTTCAGCACAAACACAACAAGTGAATTTCAAATGAAGTGCTTTGACTTAATTATATGCATGACGTTTTGCTGAAACCAAGCACCACCCACAAGGTAAATGTAGTTCTGACAACCCCTTTGAGTGGGAAACCCTATATTCTTTGGCCCTTTATTAACTGCCCCTCCTAGCTTGGCTCATAACTAAGTACTATGACCCGGCATCAGTACTACGGTCAGCACAAAAATGAATGCTCTGAAATCATGTGGCAATGATGGGTTATAAGGTGCTCATTCAATTACAAAAAAAAAAAAGTATGATCACAGAAGAGACAATGCAGGATCTACATTCTGTGTGAACTTTGTAAGAATGTCCACCAGCTTTTATTTCTTCATATTTGCAGGCAATGAATATTTATTAAGATCTTAACATGTGCCCTGGAGGCACTGATTTGGTGACTATGAACGTATCTCTGGTTAAGACCAATTCCCTGTCCTTGCAGAACTTATTACATTCCAGAGGAGAAAACAGACACTAAGTGATAGTGGGTACCAGTTATCAAATGCATGTATTTTTCTGGGCAGTATTCTAATCATTGCTTGTGTTGTGTGTCATTACAGTCTTACATCAATGCCTTTGGAGTAAGGGCTGTTTTTCTCATCACTATTCTATAGACAGAAAAGCTCCTGGAGTTTTAATGACTCATCAAGGATTACACCATTAGAAGTTAGCAGAGCTAGGGTTTGAACACAGAGCCCAAACATTCATCCACTGTACTCTACTCTTAGGCTTCTCAGCCTCCTAGAGACAAGAGTTTGGAGGCTAGAAATCAGAGATAAAGGTGTTGGCAGAGTTGGTTTCTGTTGAGACCTTTCTCCTTGGCTTGTAGGGTGGCCAACTTCTTTCTGTGTCCTCACTTGGCCTCTTCCCTGTTCAGAGGCATTCCTGGTGTCTCCCTCTTCTTAGAAGTGTACCAGTCGTATTGGGTTAGAATCTTACACTTATGGCTAATTATACCTTAACTACTTCCTTAAAGGCCCTAGTCACATTGAGGATTAGAGCTTCGACATCTGAATTCTGGGAAGGGACACAATTCAGAAGTTTCTCTGAAAAGCTGACTTTTGAACAGGGTCTTGAGTGAAGTGAAAGAAGGAGTCATGTTCATATTCGAAAGAACAGAGTTGTAGGCAGGGGGAATAGGATGTACTAAATTTCTGAAATGGAAATGTTTCTGGCATGATCAAAGATATGTAATGAGACCTGTAGTGGCTGGAGCACATTGAGAAAGAGGACAAGTAATAGAAATTATACTTCTGAGAAATAGGACCTAGAAAGTTTGACAACACTGAAAACAAAGAGGCCAAGAAAATGTGCCCATTTCTGTGTCTAATCTCCGAAACTCCAATTCATTCCACAAGGGCGAGCAGCTTTCTTTACTGCAAGGTTTTGTAGAGTCTTCAATTCGGTAGGGTACACTGTGAATCCCCAAGAGGGATACTGCATGAGCCTTTTCCAAACTTACTGGACTATCAGGTCCTTTTTGCCAGGAGACTCCCAGGGGACTAAGGTCTATAGATCATGTTTTTTGGTATAGGCCACTAGGTTAGAAGATTTGTCCTAGTGCTCTGAACATAAAGTTTGTCCCTAAATATCAACATATAGGTTTTAGATCCTTAAGTAGAGAACAGGGGATAAGGAACAAATGATGAGAAATTATGATGGTGGGGCTTTTTGTTTTTATTTTTGTTTGCTTTTGTTTTTGTAAATGGTACTAGCACAAAGTGACCCCAACAATTCAAGAAGCATCAACATTGTCTCATTCATGAAATTTTCCCTGTTGTCAGCTCATTCCACTTTGCAAGGTTATTTTGTTCACTGGAAATGATCATTAGAACATGCCCACCTGAACACAGATCTTTGCAATCCCATTCCATCTAGGGTGGCCTTAGAAATTAGATGTTTCTCATCATTAGCAATAAGCTGTAACAGAAGTGGGTCGCTCTCTGGGATTTGGATGAAGGTGAATGTTTGCTTTCCAAGTGCCAGGGAGATGAGGGCACTTTGACACACCAAAAAGTTGATTGTTGCTTGAACGTATTTGGAATCTTAGAGATGGAAGTCCTGCCAATTCAGGTTTTTTCTACCTTCACCCATTATGTTTTGATCAGTCAATATGTTTATGATTTAAGAGATCAGAACAGAGACCGACTTACACTAATTTAAGCTAATGAAGTTTCAGTGCCAGCACCTTCCATTTGCGCTTCCAGACCCAGGAAAGGATACTGAAAATATATACACTTGGACATGGTTTTTGTAAGGTTTGCAAAAGAAAGATACATTAATTGCAATTAATTAAGACCCATATCTTTGTACTTCAACTTCCCTTCTGCCATGCTCCTGTGTCATATAGTGTTGGAGCAGCCATAGACATATTTGGAACAGGTCTTGGGGAAGATGGGCTGGGGACACATTTAATTGGGTTAGTAGAATGTATATGTGGTTTGCAGTCATTTCTGCATATAGTTAAGTTGTATCTAGTTGTGGTGTGTGAAAGGCTTTGGGAATACTCCTACCATCCACTGTGCAATAACTCTTAGTGGGTGACCTAAAGGTTCAGGGGAAAAAGGTCATAACTCAGTTTGAACATGTCCTGTGGTACTCGACTTCAGAAGTGTATGGGAAGTGGAGGAGAAATAAGATTTGAAATATAAGGAGCCTGAGTGACTCTGAAAAAATGTTCCAAATATCATGCACATAAAGTTATAACTGGAAGATTTGATTCTCCTTATTCCTCAGTCAAAATGAAACGTATCTCCTACAGTTTATATACAATTACAAACAAAGTATACATTTTGGAGTTAATTGGGTAAAATAGAAATTTTGGGAACCGTATCTGAGGACAATAGTTACCAATAGTCCTACAAACAGTAATTGTATCTTTGTGCAATTTTACAGATTCCCAAGTATTGGATTACATTTTAGTGTGTATGATGGATCTTGTCTTGACGAAGTGGGGGCAGTTCTGGACAAAAGAACACACAGAATCGCCACCTAGAGAGCAGGTCAATGAAGAAACCTGTGTTCTAATATCAAAGTATACGTCTTTATGAAAGTTCAATGTATGTAATATACATTTTATTATATGTAGCACAATATAATGACAATTTTAAATACTTAATCCTTTTCGTAATAACTTGATTCCAGATTATTTTTGTGTTTTTCAAAATTATTGATTATACCAAAACTCAAATATGATAAGAAGGAAATTCCTAGTGGAGGACAAAATAAAAAACTGAAAGACTGACAAAGGCTCCAGAATTTAAAAAAATAAATACATAAAAATTAAAAAAGTGGTTAGTTTTTTAAAATTTAAAAAAAAATTTGTAACTTCTCTTGTTACAAATTTGTCATTTCTTTTCTCAGTCTCTGTGAGTATTCCCTTTCATACAGAATTTTGTGTCTGCAACTTTGTATTTTTTTTTCTCTGAAACAGGGACCCCTCCCCCACAAAATATAAAGTTTCAGACCTGCAAACCTGGATCTGCTGCTGAGGGAGAACAGAAATTTTCCAGAGAAGAAAATCCTGAGAGAAGTACCAGACAGCTCTGCAGACCATTTTGTGATTTCTAAATTCTCTAATTTAGGCTTCTTGCCATAATTTCAGAAGGATAATGACCCATCTCATTGGTATTTCTGGCTATGTGCAGGCTCTGGAAGGCACTTCTGACTTACTGGGCTCTCCTCAGAGGAACATTCACCAAAGATGGCCATGTTCAGTATTAAAGGACAGGGGGTTTGTGAGGCGGCCGAGGGCGAGGGGGTTGGTTTGAAGGGATGCCACAGACTCTGTGTGATAAAGTCAGAGAGGAGCTTTTTTTCCCCTGGTTTAGAACGTTGCCATTGTATGTATGTATGTATGTATGTGTGTATGAGTTTATTTCTAGCATGCAAGCCGAGAGGGGGACAGAGGGAGAGGGAGAGAGAGAATCTCAAGCAGCTCAGAGCCTAACCCAGGACTCGATCTCATAACAACCCCAAGATCATGACCTGAGCCAAAATCAAGAGTTGTTGCTTAGCCGACTGAGCCACCCAAGTGACCCTATAATTACCATTTTTAAATTGAATTCTCCCATAGCACAACGCACTCAGTACAGAAGAGCTGCCATTATTACTACGACAATCCCCACCGCCCAATGCCTGCTCCAAGGATTACATTTTATGTAAAGTATATACACACTTGTACAAATGTAACATTTGTGTTTTATAACATGTTTTTAAACCTGTAATGTGTGTCAGGTCATGAAATCAATTTAGTGGGTCTCAGCCAGAATTGTATTAAAAAAATGAAACAAAATGGAGAAAAATATTTGAATACATTTCATGTGGAAAGAGAAGAGTTTTGTGAAACTTGTTTTACAGTTGTGAACCGGGTGTGTGTGTGTGTGGTGTGTGTGTGTGTATGTATGAACTGTATTTCTAACCATTAGTTGCCTTTAAAAGTTTGAAAGTCATTGTTACAAGGCTTATACTTTTAATGAAAGTAATGAAAGCTAAGGCAGAAATGAAATCTAACCCAGATATCATTGATTGATTTTACGCCTTTTTAAAAAAAAGATTTTATTTATTTATTTGTCAGAGAGCAAGAGCACAAGCAGAGAGAACAGCAGGTACAGGGAGAAGCAGGCTCCCCGCTGAGCAGGGAGCCCAAGGCAGGGCTCCGTCCCGTGATGCTGGGATCATGACCTGAGCAGAAGGCAGATGCTTAACCAACTGAGCTGCCCAAACACCCCTATGTTGTTGTTGCTGTTGTTTTTTTAACTTGAGAGTCAACCTTTTCCCGCTAAATGGTACTATTCCTAAATGTCTGTCACAGAGAAGATAATCCAACACAACACCATTACATAGATTTATAGCTGACCTTTGAAATGTAAGTCAGAATGCTCCTTTTAGAAAAAACATAATTTTATTTCTATTTCCCTTTAGAAAAAAGTCTTTATGACTTCTGCAGTATCCAAACAGTTCATCCTTGGTGTCCTTTAAACCCGTGTTTGCAGATGACGGACAGATCGGATTGTTGCATTGCACAGCCTGGCTTTCTGTTAGATCACTGCACTTTAAAAAACTCGTCCCTGCAACGGAGGCTAAGTTCTTCCGTGAGCAGAGTGAGTACAAGGCGCCAGTCTGTATTAATCACTAGAGGTAAGCTACCAGGCCATTACTAGCACTTTCTGCCAAGGTAGTAACAGGGAAATAACAGCTGTTTGTATAAGGAAACTAGGAGCTCATTTGCACAGTTACTGGAGGGGATGGGGAGATTAATGCATGTTGTCATTTCTACAAGTTTAATTTGACTTGTGCTAAAATAGCATCAATACCCATTGCCCCTTGCCATTCATTTCTCCTGAATGCTGATTAATTTACTCTCATTTCACCCTGAATGCTGCCAGGCAGTAATGACTTGTAGCCATCTGGCCGTCCTATTTTATCTTCCCCGCTGCCCCTAAAAAGAAGCAGAGATGGGGACATTCTTTTCATGGGCATCCATCCAGCTGCTCAGAGTTCCCAGTCCTCCTTTTGGGGAACGCAGGGTAGATGGCTGTGCCGACAGTGGATTCCTGAACGGGCACACAGTTTTTGTGTTGGAGCTGGAAAGCAAAAGCCTCCTAATTTCAGAATTGGCGGGGGTGCGGTGGGGGGGTGGGTAAGGGGAGAGGGGGGTGGCCTACGAAGGGATAGATCACAGAGCCTATATATCAGTTAACAATTAAGTTTCGTAAAAGAGATTTATAAAGTACAGCTACTGTTACCGAGTGATATTTTGTAGATATATAATAATACAAAGTACGCAGAGATAGGGCTCTTTACAGGCATATAAAGCTATATTGTTAATATTGTCTTAACTCCTAGAAGAACAGGAAACCATCTGGTCTCAGTAATTGCTTCCAAATATAATTTATTTTCTTTCTATGATATTTTCAGAATAATCAGACATATTACCTCATTATGGGTAAAAGAATAATAAATTAGACTGACAAAATTTGATTCTGTTTCAAGGATACTATTTTTAAAAAATCAAATTTAGTGAGGTATAGCTTACATATAATAAGTTCTGCCCATGTAAGACTTACATGGGCAGAACTTATTATATGTCAAAAATGAACTTATTATATGTTAAAAAAAGAACTTATTATATGTCAAAAAATGTGTTTTTGACACATTTGTATACTCATACAATCACCACCATAGTCAAGCTATAGAATATTTTTACGAGGCCCCCAAATTGTCTTTGTGCCCCTTCCCAGTCAATTTTTCCCACCCTCAGCACCAGGTGACATCTGACATTCTGTCAATGTAGATTAAATTAGCTTTTTCTAGAATTTCATAAAAGTGGAATCTTAACATTATATATACTTTTTAAAAAGATTTTATTTATTTATTTTAGAGAGAGAAAGAGAGAGCACACATAAGCGAGGCAGGGTGTATGGAGGAGGGAGAGGGACAAGCAGACTCCATGCTGAGCCGGAGGAGAGCTCAATCTCACAACCCGGAGATCATGAGCTAAGCTGAAATCAGGAGTCAGATGCTCAACCAACTGAGCCACCCAGGCATGCCGGTATGTATACTTTTGCATCCTACTCTTTTTTTATAAAATTTAATTTAATTTTATTTTTTTTGATTTTTTTGATGTTTTTTTGATGTTTTTTTGATGTTTGAAATTCACTCTTTATGCACCATACCCAGCGCTCCATGCAATCCGTGCATCCTACTCTGTTGCTTAGCATAATTCATCTATGCTGTTGCATTTTTCAATTGCTGAATACTATCTCACTTTCACTCCATATCCTTCCATATCACCATAGATGTGCCATAATTTGTTCATCCATTCATCTGTGGATAATGGACATTCGATTTCTAGTTTCTAGCTATTATGAATAAATTTGTGTACAAGGCTTTGCATGGAAATATATTTTAATTTCTCTTGAGTAAAAACTTAGGAATAGAACTGCTGGGTCTTATGGTAAATGTACATTTAACTTTGTAACCAACTATTGAACAGCTTTCTAAAATGATTACACCATTTCACAATCCCACCAGCAATGGATGAGGAGGATTCCAGATGTTCCACATCCTCACCAACACTTGGTCTTGTTATCTTTTAAAAATTGTATCATGTCAGTGGTATATAGTGGCATTTCACTGAGCATCTAATTTGAATTTCCTTGTGTTTTAAAATGTAGGTTTTATTGTTATTTAGGTATGGCAAGGCCAACAGATCAAGAGATCACTGCCACTAGAGTCAGCAAGGACCCAAAATATTAAGACATCAAAAATATAGAATAAAAAGACATGATGAATACACCTGATGACTAATGATATTGGCCATCTTATCATGCATGTATTGGCCATTCATACAGCTTCCTTTGTAAAGTGTTCAATTTTTTTTGCCTTTTCTAAAAAAAAAAAATTATTGCTTTCTTACTGAGTTCTAATTAATATAAATTTTTAATCTAAGTTCTTTATCAAATACTCATATTGCAAATATTTTCTCTCAATCCATGGGAAAGAATTTAATTTTCTTTTGCTTTTCTCAAAAATGTCTTTCAAGGAGCTTAAGTTTAAATTTTGATGATGTTATCAATTTTTTCTTTTATGGTTCATGCCTTTTGTGTTTTATTGAAGAAATTTTGGCCTATCCCAATATCATGAAGATATTCTTCTGTTTTTTTTTTCCTATAATTTTAAATATTAATTTTAAATAGTACAGTTAGGTCTGTAGTACATTTTGAGTTAACTTTCTGTATTGATTTAAGTAAGGGTCAAGGTTCTTTTTTGCCCCCCAACAACACTTGCTCAAAAGACTTTCCTTTCCCCATTGAATTAAATTGGCATATTAATTTTTTTTTTAAATTTTTATTTATTTGACAGAGATCACAAGTAGGCAGAGAGGCAGGCAGAGAGAGAGAGAGAGGAGGAAGCAGGCTCCCTGCTAAGCAGACAGCCCGATGTGGGGCTCGATCCCAGGACCCTGGGATCATGACCTGAGCTGAAGGCAGAGGCTTTAACCCACTGAGCCACCCAGGTGCCCCGGCATATTAATTTTTATTGAAAATCAACTGGCCACCTATGTAGGGGTCTATTTCTGAATTCTCTATTCTGTTGCATTGATGTGTAGGTCTGTCCTTCAGTGCTTGTATGACATTCTTTTGTTTACTGTAGCTTTATAGGAAGTCTTAAAATAAGAAAGTGTGTCATCCAACTTGGAATTGTTTGGTTATTTAAAGTCCTTTTCTTTTCTAAGTAATTTTACAATCAGATTTATAAAAACAAACAAACAAAAAACCTGTTGGGAGTTTGACTGGATTGTGTTGAATCTATGACTCACTTTAGAGAGAATGAGAGTCTTAATAGCATTGACTTCTAATTCGTAAATATGGTCTATGTTTCCATTTACTTAGGCCTTTGTAATGTTCTCTCAGGAATCTTTTGTAGTTTTGTGAATACAGGTTTGCACATATTTTGTTGAATTTACTTCTAAGTGTTTCATATTTGGCATGCAATTATTTTTTTTTTTTAAAGATTTTGTTTATTTGACAGAGATCACAAGTAGGCAGAGAGGCAGGCAGAGAGAGAAGGGGAAGCAGACTCCCTGCTGAGCAGAGAGCCCGATGTGGGGCTCGATCCCAGGACCCTGGGGTCATGATCTGAGCCGAAGGCAGAGGCTTTAACCCACTGAACCACCCAGATGCCCCTTGGCATGCAATTATAAATGCAATTTAAATTTTTTCATTTCCCGTTGTGTGTTTCTAGTATATAGAAATACAATTAATTTTTGTATATTGATTCTGTATTTCAAGAACTTTCCAAGCTTGCTTTTAAGTTTTAAGGGCTTTTTGGGTAAATTCCTTAGGGGGTTTGTGTGTCATGTATACATAAGGAATTTTACTTCTTTTTTTCCAATCTGCAGGCTTTTTATTTCTTTTTCTTGTCTAACTGCACTGTTTAGAACCTTTAGTACAGTGTTGAACTCTGTAAAAGTAAAAGAATGGACAATTACTCTTTTTTTAGAGGTTATTCTGCCTATTTTCAGGGGTTTCAATCTTGCATGCAGATTTATATTTGGTAAAAGACTCAAGGGGATTCCTGTGCAGTTTTTTTTTTAATTTCTTTTCAGCATAACAGAATTCATTGTTTTTGCACCACACCCAGTGCTCCATGCAATATGTGCCCTCCTTAATACCCACCACCTGGCTCCTGCAACCTCCCACCCCCCGCCCCTTCAAAACCCTCAGATTGTTTTTCAGAGTCCATAGATTTTTGCGATTGTTTTTCTGCTTCTGTTGGGGACTCTGCCCTACAAATTCTAGCTGCTTTGTCCTCCCCAATTTCCTGTTCCTTGCTTCTAAACTGAGCAAGATTCTCAAGCTGAACTTGTATTCCCCCTTCCTGTTCTACAGTCTAGAGATTGTCAAAAATCCTGGGTAATAGTAGGAAACACCTTATTTTTTTTACCCTATTCTTAAGGATCATAGTCCTGTACTCCCTTGTGCCTGAAAATCGTTGTTTCTGTTTTTTATCTAGTTTTCTAGTTGTTTACAACAGAAGGGTAATTCTGGAGTTTGTTATTCCTTTATGGTTACAAATAGATACTGTCTGGGGCACCTGGGTGGCTCAGTTGGTTGGGCATCTGCCTTCAGCTAAGGTCATGATCCCAGGGTCCTGGGATAAAGTCCCACATTGGGCTTCCTGCTCAGTGGGGAGTCTGCTTCTCCCTCTGCCCTCCCCTCCTATTTGTGCTCTCTCTCCTGTCAAGTAGATAAATAAAACCTTTAAAAAAAAAGAAATAGATGCACTCTAATATTTAAGTATTTACTGGTTGGTGATGATGATGATGATGATAATGATGATGATGATGATATTTGCTGTGTGACTCAGCCAGTTTTGCTTTGGGAAGAAAAGGGAAGTTTTAACCAGTAGTTTTTAACTTATCTCATATCAGACTTATTTGAGAGCTCCTAAAACACAACTATGTTTAGGTTACTTGCCCAGAAATTCTGATTTAAATGGCATTTATATGTTTTTAAAGCCTTCAGATTTACTCTCAAGACTCTACAGAGCTTGTCAATAAGTGTTCCATGACATGCTGGTGAGGCCAAGATGGCTTACAGGTGTCCTACGTTACAGATCTCTTCACCCCTGCGGGCAGCCAGTCCTATCCAGATCCCTCATTCCAGTAGGAGTCAGCACCCTCAGTTTACCCCAGCATGCCACACAGACACTATCTTTTCCTGATTGTGCTGTGACTGTGGGTCATTGAGCTTTAAAAGTTAATCCTCCTTCAGATTCCCTCATCTTCGTATCCCAGCTCAGATGTTGCCAAACCTTTTTCTGACCTCTCAGGGTCATCCTTCCTCCTTCCTGCCCATTCCCATTGCAACACACATATAGCTCTGTGACAGTCACGTTTGAGTTTTAAGTCTGTTTCTAGTTAAGATTTTAATCCCTGGAGGATGGGGCTGGTTTCTTCATTTTTATTTTTTTTTTAAGAAACTTTTTTAAAGAAGATTTTATTTATTTATTTGACACAGAGAAAGAGATCACAAGTAGGCAGAGAGGCAGGCAGAGAGAGAGGGGGAAGCAGGCTCCCTGCTGAGCAGAGAGCCCGATGTGGGGCTCGATCCCAGGACCCTGAGATCATGACCTGAGCCTCAGGCAGCGGCTTAACTCACTGAGCCATCCAGGCACCCCTGGGGCTGGTTTCTTTAATCATCTCTTCCTACTATCAAGCAAAGTGTTTTGTACTTTGTATTTACTATATTTAGGTGGGCCATTCTGGAGTTTAATGTTGGAAAGTATTCTGTGACCAAAAATATTTTCTGTTCTATTGAAAATCTATTCTGTGTTTTCAGGGTGCCTGGGTGGCACAGTTGGTTAAGCATCTAAACTCTCGGGTTTGGCTCAGGTTGTGATTTCAGGGTCATGAGATCGAGACCCCTGTCATGCTCTGCACTCAGTGTGGAGTCTGCTTAAGACTGTCCCTCTCTCAGGTGCCTGGGTGACTCAGTGGGTTAAGCATCAGCCTTCTGCTCAGGTCATGATCCTAGGGTCCTGGGATCCAGTCCACATCAGGCACAAGTAGTAGGAAGCCTGATTCTCCCTCTTCTTGAACTCCCCCTGCTTTTGCACTCTCTTTCTCTCCGTCAAATAAATAAGATCTTTAAAAAAAATGTGTCCCCTCTTTCTGCACCTCCCCGCTGCACCTTATCTCTCTAAAATAAATAAACAGAACTTTAAAAAAAAATAAGTATGTTTTCAGATTTTCCATAAGTCAGTCGGGTGGGAGAAGAATTTTGTATTATGTTACCCTGTATTTTGTATTACGTTATTTACAGTGGGGCTTGAATTCATTTCAGGTTTCTAATCTTTTTTCACAATTAATTTTGTCCTTTAGGGAAAAGAATTTGGTGGTGCCTTTCTACCTTTAAGCATTTGTACTTCAGAAATGAAATTGTTTGATTTTGATGAATTTTTCTATTTATACCATTTCAGCTTTTAAATTCAGAAATCTTTTTAGGTTAGATTATTATTTTTAAATTAAGCAATAAATAAATTGGATGGGAAATGAATTTCTATAAGGATAATGTGGAAGAAAATGCAAATGTTAATTGCTACTATTATTGGCAATATCTGTTTGGTTACATAACACCAAGCTTCATATGTTTACTCAATTCTTCTTTTAGATTAATGTTGCCATGAGAAGAGTCACTCTGTCTGATATAATGCCTTTGCATAAATTAGGAAAATGCACCTCTTCTGGGCATGGCTTAGGAAACAGAACAGGGGTGAGATTATAACCTCACTTTTTATTTTTTTATTTTTTAAATTTACAACCTCACTCACTTATCTCCCGAGTCAGGAATCCTCATATAAGGCATGATTTGTACAACCTGACATAGTGGCTCTATGATGATTTCTTTACTTTTAGGACAACTGTTTGTTTCTATACAATTTGGCATATTTCCAGGAAGTAAAAACAGATTTGATACCCTCCATTGTGTATAAGACACATGAGTATGAATTGTAAAATTATGTTGGAGAGAGAAATTAAAGAGCATTCAATAGAGTTATCTAAATCTCAGTTGTGTGATTGCTCCTCTGCGTGGTGGCCGGCGGGGAGCGGGGGCTCAAAGGAAATTAAAGGTAGAAAATAAGGGAAATGAGGTTCTCCTTCCATGACTCACATAGTAAGACAGCAGTGAGGGGATAGGAGCCAGGACACTGCAAATCTTTGGCTAATGTCTTTCATTAATGGCACGTTTGGGTTGGCTAAAACACAAAGGAAACACCACATTTGCCAGGTAGATGAATATGTACCTGTTCACCGCTGGCCACAAAGAGAAAGGCAGAGGCTGTCAACTGTCAGTGAGGAAGAGCCAAGGACAATGCCAGGTAGCGCCAGAGTTGTAGTAGGAAAGGACCACACATGGAATCCGTCTGTGACCTTCTTACTCTGAAATCTTGCATTCCTCACCAGCCACGAAATATAATTTTGGTGGGATAAATGTATCACTTATCCATTGACCACGTACTTGACGATTTTGGAGTCCTTCTCAAATTGCATGTGCAGGCAGAAATGGAACACTAACATTTCCTGAATAGCCTTATTTGTTCTTCAGTATCTTAGATGCTTTCTCATACACTGTCTCACAACAATCCTAAGTGGTTCCATTTGACCTAAAGAGGAGGATGTTGTAACACGCGGAAATGACGGGTTGACTGTTCTTATAGATTTTGTTCAATGGCAGTAAAGAATCTCAGTGTTGATTGTGTTTTCTGGTTGCAAATCACAGGGAGTGGAAGCTGGTCTTGAATGAATGACCTCAATCATTAGTGCTTGTGTTTCTTTTTCTCCATCTACAGGTCCTGGTTCTGTTTTCTCTCCCCTCGCTGATTTTCTTGATCCGTTTTGCCCCATCCTCCCTTGCTTTTGGTTAACATCGTGTATCAGGAACCTGCTGTTTCCCCAAGTCCTCAGACCTCATTTATTGTATCTTGCTCTCTTCCAATCAGGGCCTCATCAGAGGCACACGCTGCTCTCTGGGGTTCTTACTGAATGGGCTACAATCAAGGACATTAAGAGAGATGTACTCTGCAATTATTTTGCATATTTTTCCATTTTGTTTCTTAAAGGGGAAATATCTTCACAGAAAAACAGGAGTCTCCATCTCATCCTGTCTCCTGGTTTATTATTCTTGTAAAAACCCAGTGTGGGGTAATGAATGCTCATTTGCAAGATTGAGTGAACAAGGGATGGGAAGAATACTATTTGCTGTAATGATTGATTTAATCTATATTGAAGAAATAGAATAAATATAAGGTGCTGCTCAGCTCATACAGATGATGGAAGACCCAGTCTATAAGCCTAAAGGCCCTGAAATCTTAAGGAGTGCTTATTTGGGTTTGGGACCTGGCTGAGCTGCTCAGACCTGTACTGGACCTCCAGCGGCTGACTCTATAGATTTATATACAAATACTCCCAGGGCAAAGTCATCAATTTCAACTCATGATCTTGAAAACTGTGGGAAATTCAACATTAGGAGATTATTTAAAATAGTTATCTCTGGTTCTCTGTCAAAGCTGATCTGCCACCTTCTCTCTCTCTCTCTCTTTTTTTTTTTTGTTTTTTTTTTTTTTTTTTTTTTTTTTTTGCTTGTTTAATTTTAGATCTTTGTGTATCCAAGTTCCAAAGGTGAGACCTCTGTTCTTGAGAAACAGACAAACAATTTGAGTACAAAATGTTAAAAAGGTATTACACAAAGTATAATCGGAAGGGGCCTATTCACCAAGACTTTTTATTTTCCATAGTTCTGATGCTTTGACATCTTGAGGCTTTGCTGACCCTGGGAAGACTGCATTTCCCAGAGCTAGCCAGTTCCCAGAGATGGTAAACAAATTGCCCAATGAGGAACATATCTTTCACAAGCAAACTAACTGATTCAGAACCCACCCACCCCACCAACTCCTCTGTGGGGCAATCTCCCTCAAGGGCTAGTTTTCCTCTGCCCTGATCATTCCAGGGTCAGACTCCAGACAACCAAAGACAACCCCTGCACACCCAGCACCTGTTGAAATTATTCAAACTAACCAATCCTAAACTGGCTTGCCTTGTCTCGGCTTGCCTTTCCTGCAGAAACCAAAAGATGAGGCTTCTGCCCATGTGTTTTCCTTACTCCCTCTGTTTCCTGACTGACAGTGGTGCCTCCCCATGTGGCCCTTTGCTGCACTGCCTGCCTCCTCCCCTGGAGAAATGTGAATAATAAGTTATCTTTTCAGTGGCAATCATCTCCTGATCCTGGGCCTTGCCTGAATAATAATAAACCTGCATTTTGGAATAAGGGCCTAGAAGCTTGGAGAAAGCATCCCCAAGGCAATCCAGGGTTTGAAAGGAACTTGAGCGAGGGTGGCTGTCATGTGGTCATGGAGATGTGGGGGAGGGAAACAGAGGAGTCCAGTCAGAGGGAACAGCCCATCTGAAAGTAAGAGGGTGGTGTGTTTAGGGAGTGCGGTCTACCCTGGGTGCGATGTGGGCAGGGGAGAGAGATGAAGATGGAAAGATTGGTTGTGTTAGGTTATCAAGGGTCTTGTCAGGCCTGCTCAGGAGTTGGATTCCATCCTATCTGAAGAGAAAGTTCAATGGCACTGGTAAACACAGGGATTAATGAGCACTAAAGACCTGTCAGGCCATTAGGAATAGTATTTAAATCTCCACAGTCTTCCCTCTATTGTCTGGTGCCCTATTATATGTTCTGGCTTCAGAAAAAGACTTTCCCCCAAAGAGTAAGTGGATTAAAAGTGCCTGTAAGGCTACTATAGCACATTATTTGAGTGCCTTCTGATTTTTCCTTTACTTGTCTCCCGTTGAATTTGGAAAATCATGACAACCATTTACATGATTAAAGTTAATTAGAAAGATGGATTAAAAAGTGTTTACATCTTGATAACCTTAACTCTTGCACGAGACACTATATGCTTCCTTTCTTTTTCCCCTTCTATTTCTCATTTTCCTTTTTTCTCCTGGTCCCTCACCCTGAAAATATTTATTTTACTCCCATTTTCATTTGCTTTAAAGAAAATTGTGTATCTTTTGAGGTATAAACCATCTTAGTTGATTATATTTGATGAGCTTAATAATACCTTCCAAGCCAAAAACATTTCACAGCCAAGAGGAAAAGGTTTTGATTGTCTTCATGACAAAAATTTAGGACTGTCTGCTCTTACAAGTATAGCATTGGGTGCTATGACCAGAAAAAGAAAGATCGATGAATAATGATCATGGTTTGCCTATAGGAGGGAGAATAAACAACAGAATAATTTAATTCTCACTATCACCTTGTCTTATTAAAAGCTGTCCTGGCTGAGGAAGGAAGGGCCTATCAGGGTCTTTGTTCTAGTGTGCAGATAAAATGACATACTGCATTATTCACACCAGTGCTGAAAATTGATTTTATTTCTCTTACTTGCTGAATTCCAGACTAATGAGATTTGAGTGTTATTCAAGCACAACTATTGTCACATAGCTGTACAATTACCAAAGCTAGACTCCTTTATAAAAAAAACAAGTGGTATACTGTTCTTTAATATTTGACACATTTTTCTTTCTCTGCTCACTTTTCCTTAATCTTCTCCCAATTATGTTCTCTGTCTTCATCAATAGTATGCCTAATCAGTAAGAAGAATTTTCCCCGTAAGAGAAAAAAAAGTGAGGCATTAAATGTTGATATTACAAATGTGGGGAGACCAATGTTTTCCACCTGAAAGATTAGTAAGGATTAATTCCTTTCTGTTTTAGAATGAATTAGGCTAATATAGCACAAGCCTCCTGTAGTATTTTCTGGTGTTTACAGATATTCTATTTAAGTGCAAAAATACAGTCAGTGGCATAGCGACTGACAGTGGCCTAGACATTTGGGATGTCCTAAGCAAAAGAGTCTTTGGGGCATTTTAGTCTTTTGTTAATTGCAGAATATCAGCTCTCCGGCTTGATTGCCAGTTTCTCTCCATCTCGTTCCAACTCATTCTCAACAGCAGTGGTACACTTTCTCTTTGCAGGACCGCAGCTGTATGGATCCTTTACCTTTGTCATGTGTGGCTTGCTGACTTTCTGCAGAGCTGGGGTTTGACTAAAATAAAGAATTCTGCACAAGATCAGAAAGGCATCGAAGGCCAGCACTGTGTTTTGAGATTCTTCAAATACACATACCTTGTCTAGTACACAGGTCATGTAATGTGTAGTGAAGGTGGGTGTCATGGTTGATAATCCTGGTAGATTAGGGGACCTTGCAGAAGACCTATGGTCCACTGATATTTGAGGTTAATCTTGGGGTTGTTGGACTCTTCAACTTTATAGGGCTACTCCAAGGTAACTAGATATTTGACAAAAAAGATTTTTTTAAATACATTTTTTAAAATTCCAGTATAGTTAGTATACAGTGTTATATTCATTTTTATGTGTGCAATATAGTAATCCAACAATACTATCTATCAGTGCTCATCATACATGCACTCTTAATCCCCATCCCCTATATCACCCAACCCTCCCCCCACCTCCCTTCTGGTAACCATCAGTTTGTTCTCTACAGTTAAGTGTCTGTTTCTTGGTTTTTCTCTCTCTCCTTTTTTTTTTTTTTTTTCCTTTGCTTGTTTCTTAAATTCCACATATGAGTGAGATCATATGGTATTTGTATTTCTCTGACTGGTGAATTTCATTCTGCATTATATTCTTTAGCCCCATGTTGTTGCATAATGGCCAGATTTCATCCTTCTTTATTGTTGAATATTCTACTATATATGTATATACACATATACATATCACATTTTCCTTGTCCATTCATCTTTCATTGGATACTTGGGCTGCTTCCACAATTTGTCTGTTATAAATAATGCTGCAATGAACCTAGGGGTGCATGTATCCTTTCGAATTAGTGTTTTTGTATTTCTTGGGTAAATACCCATTAGTGCAATTACTGGATCATAGGATAGTTCTTTTTTTTTTTTTTCCCCCTTTTTTTAGGAATCTCCATACTGTTCTTCATAGTGGCTGTACCACATTATGTACCACATTATGTACCGCATTCCCATGAACAGTGCATGAGGGTTCCTGTCTGCCCACATCTTCTCCAACACTTGTTGTGTCTTGTGTTTTTTACCTTAGCTATTCTGACAGGTATGAATAGCTCATTTTGATATCTCATTGTGGTTTTGATTTATATTTTCCTGATGATGAGTGATGTTGAGTATCTTTTCATGTGTCTTTTGGCCATGTGTCTGGCCATCCCAGACACCCTGACATCTGGATGTCTTCTTTGGAAAAATGCCCATTTATGTCTTCTGCTGATTTTTAAAATTGCATTATTTGTTTTTTGGATGGTGTGTTGTGTCAGTTCTTTAAATATTTTGGATACTAACCCTTTATCAGATATGTCATTTGAAAATATCTTCTCCTGTAGGTTGCCTTTTAGTTTTGTTGATTGTTTCCTTCACTGTGCAGAAGCTTTTTTTTTTTTATTTTGATGAAGTTCCAATAGTTGATTTTTGCTTTTGTTTCCCTTACTTCAGGAGACAGATCTAGAAAAAAGTGACTGAGTCTGATGTCAGAGAAATTACTTCTTGTGCTCTCTTCTGGGATTCTTATAGTTTTAGGTGTCAAATTTAGGTCTTTAATCATTTTGAGTCTATATTTGTGTATGGTATAAGAAAGTGGTCCAGCTTTTTTTTCTTTTCTTTTTTTTGCATGTAGCTGTCCACTTCTCCCAACACCATTTGTTGAAGAGACTGTCACAAAACTCTTGAAGCAAACTTTCAAGATCATCTAGTTCAACCCCATTATAGTAAAGATGAGGTTATTATGAGCTAGGGTGACTGCTCTCTTGGTGTTGCTCTGGTCATTAATACAATCTTTCTTTCTCTTTGCATCTTTCTTGCTCTTTCATCAATTCATTCACTCCATAAACATTTTCTGAATGCCTGTTCTGTGCTAATCACTAATGTGTTAAAGAAGAGGATCAGGATTCCTGGTTCAATCAGTCAGTTAAGCATCTGTCTTCAGCTCAGGTCATGATCCCAGGGTCCTGGGATGGAGTTCACCATTGGACTGCTTGCTCACCATTGGACTGCTTGCTTCTCCCTCTGCCTGCTGCTCTCTCTACTTGTCCTCTCTCTCTCTGACAAACAAATGAATAAAATCTTAAAAAAAAAGAAAAGAAATGAAGAGACAGATAATTTTTCTCCCATACTGTGAATCTAAAAAAAAGGAAATGAGAGAGAAACAATTTAATTATTTTAATTATATACTGCTTTGAAATTTTCTAAATATTTTTGGGGTAACTGGGTGGCTCAGTAAGTTGTCTGACTCTTGATTTCAGCACAGGTCATGATCTCAGGGTTATTGAGCCCCACATTGGGCTCTGCTCAGCATAGGGTCTGTTTGTCCTTCTCCCTCTGCTCCTCTCCCAACTCATGTGTGTGTTTTTTCTCTCTCAAATAAATAAATAAATAAAATATTTTTAAAAATTCCTGAGTATTTTTATATAACTTATCCAATTTAACCATGAGAAACAAGTTTTGGTTATGAGCACTAAACTTTTGCTATTTCTTTAGACCTGACTATGAGAGAGACTTCTCTGAATGACGGATCCATGTCAGTAAGCATCCTTCTGTGTAAGAATAACCTAGGAACAATCATTGTGATAGGGAAAAACTGTACTCTAAGATGGCCAACTAAACCAGCAAGGGAGTTCCAGTCTTTGTCTCAAAGCCCTTCCGGGTTCATTCCTACCCCGTTTCCCACACGCGCCAAAAGTACCAAGTATGCGGAAGTAGAAGGGTATAAGTTTCCCTCCCTGCTGGTGCTTGGGGCTCAGACCTTTGAAGAACAACGTTCTCTGAGCCCACTGGTGTTAAATAAACCTCCTATCCTCCAAAGTCTCTGAGTGCCGCTTGGTTCTTCTACCAGGATCCAGTCCAGGTTCTGTAATATTTGGTTCCCTGACCTGGAAACCCAACCGTGCTGGCCCATTGTTGCCACCCATTTGGGGCAATGTCAGGGCAGTGACAGAACATGGGATCATAAGGGAGAAAGTACACCCTGCCTAATTTTCGGCAGTCTCCCACCTGGTCACCTCAGGCCAGCCCACCCTGCTGTTCCCACATGGACTCAAAGGAGACTTGGCAGGTGAGGACCCGGTCCCGATGTTGGATTTCAGTAAGGCCTGGGGTCCCAGGACCCAGTCAGGCCCACCTGTGAGGGTGGAAAGGGAAACTGATCACCTCCCAGAGACCTCTTAGGGGGTCTCACAGGTAGGGCTTCTCAGGGCGGAGGGGGAGGTCCTTCAGGTCAGGAACCCCCCGTAAGGGGGGACAGGAAGGAATTTCTGAAAGGAATTCCACAAGTCAGGACCTCCTGTGGGGGAGGAACTATAATAACTTTGGTGTGAATGCATGAGTGAATGTGCAGTTTGACCTGGCTTCAGGTGGACTGATTCTGTGGCTCCACGGGTGGGCCCCCTTAGGGTCCCCAGAAACCTATGGAGTCCAAGTGGTCCTAACATGCTTCTCTGGTGACCTCATAGGGTCTAAGGTGAGCCCCTTTGGGGTGCCAGTCTGTGGTTTATACAGATTCACTAAGGCTAAGAGGCACCCAGGTGTCCTCTGGGATGGTGGACAGGCAGGCATCTGACTGGTATCTCCTTTGGAGGGACACCACCCTTCCTTTGTCTTCATGCCAACGACACAGGGAGGGAACACACAGGGTGGCCAAGAGAGGCCCCTGCTCATCATGGGTAGAAGCTCTTCAAAACCCACAGTCTTAGACTGTCTGCTCAAAATTTTAAGAGGCGATTCTCAGGAGACTATGGGATGAAAACATCTGGAAAATTAGGCACATTATGTGAATTAGAATGGGCCACCTTTGGGTTCTACTGGCCCTCTGAGGGGCCCTACGACATTCCCACTGTCTAGGTCATTTACAAAATTATGGTCGGGACTCCCAGACACCCTGACCAATTCCCACATATTGATTCTTGGCTTCAGATAGCCCAAACTCTGCCCCCATGGGTCTGATTCTGTGTTAATAGGAAGGACCAAAGTAGGACATTTGTAACCCAAGTGAAAGAGCCCAAAGGCTGTAAGGAAGCAAAGTCTATCAGGGAAGCTCTGCCTGGGGGGCATCAGGGGCAGCAAGGCAGATGAGCTCTGGACAAGGATGAACCCATCAGAAAGTGTGGGGACCACAGTCCTCTGACCCAGGGCTTAAAGCTGAGCTGTTGGAGGACAGTGCTCCTGCTTCTTGTAAGTGGCATATGTAGGGAGACACCCAACTTAGCAGCTCTGACAGCCCAAAGGAAACTTGATCCAGACAGAAACAGGATGTAAAATAACAGGAGCTCTCATATTTACCTTTAAGAGAAAGTGGGGGAGACTCCTGGGTGGCTCAGTCGGTTAAGCGTCTGCCTTCCACTCTGGTGAAGATCCCAGGTGTCCTTCAGAATGGAGACTTAAAGGAATATTCCTGAGCGGCTGCCAAAAATCCTTTGTTTTGGGAAAATTCTCTGTCTTCTCTGGCCCAATATGGATTGTCTATGCCCCCCGCTTGTTGGTAGGAAAACATGGCATCTGCTCCCGTGGAGCTGGTGATCTCCTGAACTGGGAACCCTTTCTCTGCCCTCTGCAGCACTTTGTATCTTCTGCCTCCCCATCCCCCTTTTCCTGTTTCTGAACCACCTTGGGTGCAGCCTGCATTACTGGCTTCTAGACCATCCTCAGTGCCTCAGGCACCATGGCTCCTCCCTTCACTGTCAAGTGAAGCAGAGCACCCCCAGGACCTAGCACTACCCACTCCAGATTTCCCCACGTGTCTCAGGTGAAAATTGACCATGGGGAAGATCCTGAGGGAACATAATTCAGCATTTAAACTAGGTTTATTGGTTTAGTTCAGACAGATGTGTCTTTTAAGTTATCAGTGGTAAACGTGAAACTTTTATCCTATAAAGGTTTACTGAAGGTCAAATCACCTCGTGTTACCTCTGTTGGGTTGTTAGTAAAAAGATGACTAAAATGGTTAATTTTCTCATTAAAGTTTTCATGGGTAATTGTTAAAGTAGCTTTCAAAGTCTTTGGTAACCCTGAAACTTTAAAGTTTTGGTTGGATGACAAATGGAATTAAATTTGTTGGACATCTAGTCTTTTCCAAATGGATTAAAGTGTTAAAGCATTGATTACCGGACATAGGTTTGTGCTTGTGACTTACTGCAAAGAACTAAGGCTATTTAAATCTGTTGGTAAATATGTTTTGTGCTTAACTGATTCAGATTTTCCATTTAAAAATTCTGGTGTAACAGTTCACAATTGGTTACTCCTTAGTCTTCACGGGAGATTAAGGCTCTAAAGAGTGCAAAATTCTGCTACCTGTAACTAAGACTGATGGAAATAAGGGAATCAACTCTGCATGTGGAAAAGTAGGAGATATGTAAGAAAGATAAGGAATGGGAATGCATTTTGTTGAAGGTAAGAGAAGGTAATCTTGTCCTAAATGAGGTGGTTGTTTGGAAAGAAATGGCTTGGGACAAAACCTGAATAAAAAGGAAAGTTGTAGAAGGTTTGTGAGGGGAAATCTTTGGAAATGAATTTTAGGTGTGGTCAGGATGGACTAAGATTGAAACGAATTCTAAAAAGACACTAGTATAGAAAGTTGGTTTTCTCTCTGTTCAAAAAGACAAAGTATTCTCAATTGTTGGTCTGCTCTTGATAAAAAAATCACAAATAGTTGTTTTCTCTCTGCCTGCTTAGAAAAACCAGTTTCTATATCTTGAGTTTGTCAGGTCTTTAACATCCCTAATGCTATATAGGTATGAGCTTTCAAACTTTCTAAGGTTTTAACAAACTTCCCCAAGATTTAAATCATGAACAAAGTCTTGTTGACTAATCAGGCTTGCTTGTTCGGTATGTAACATTCTGGTTCTGGCTATTGAAGTGTTTCGTATCCAGAATAACTGAGTTTCCTCGTCAATCATCTCATAGTGAACTCTCCTATCAGATCATTAACTATGTCTAATCTTTGTCATTTATAATTGTTCTAATTCTCTTGCAAAGTGAGTTTTATCTTCAAAGAGATTTATATAACGGACTTTTAGGACAGATACAGGTATTCAGTATATTAAAAATCCTAAAATTGAAATGAGTAAGAACTTCTAGAACTAAGAAGCTGCATTCAGACTGAACAAGAATCAGTAACATGGTACTAAATGAGCTAAAAAGATGATTATAGTTTTGTGATCCTTGTTTGAAAAACATTGCTGGATCCTTAATGTTCACTCTTCCTGATTAAGGAAATGTAAGATTTCTATGACCTACAGAAACATGATAAAATAATCGTTAGCATTCAACTTTTCTCTCTATCTGAACCCTCTGAAACTCAAAAGGTCTAGTAAGTATACCTACTTCCATGACAATCTTAGTCATTTGCATAAGTTCAGTAAGAATCTGTTCTCCTTGTAACAAGACACCATTGGAAACATTGGTTATTTTACCAAGGCTTTGACTGGAATGTCATATTTGAGCAAGACATGCATAGACTCAGATATGACCAGACAACTTTAAGGAGCTAAAGGTGACTTTGTGAAACTTGGAGCCATAAAGCCCCTTGGAACTGTTGGCCTGATACCTTGTTTACAGAGGTCTCAGGAACCTCACCAGGTGAGTAAAGAATGTCACTTCCTGGCAGGTACAGGAACCTCAGGTTATTTTGGGAACCTCATGAAGAGGAATCTGCCCAAATCTTAGAGGTATTGCAGGCATATCTGATGGCAAGTACGTGGCTTAGGACATGGCTTGGCTTCTGGCCTGGAGAGGCTACTAAAAGTTCAACCTAGAGATTCCTTATAAAGTTCCAGCAAAGCAGATTTTAAAAGATCTATATGATCACTCACTGTTCTTGCTGAGCTTATGTAAATAATTAGGCCAGGTTGGTTAGAACTGGACTTGTTTCTTAAGTAAATTAGTCCTGATTTGGCTAACTCTGGAAATGAGGTTTATTTTAGAGAGAAAAATTGTTTAAATAATACCCACCTTTGTGGATGTTAAATTCTAGATTTGATTGTCTTTAAATGTTTGTTGTTTACCTAAGCTAGACAACTTGAGGTAAACTTCAGGGAAATTACCACACAAGTCATATATAGACAATCTTCTTGCTTATTATTCTGTGGATATAATAATAACAGGACCCCATGGCACATGTTTGAACAACTGGAAAAATGGGACTGATTCCCCAACAATTGTGTAACTTATCACCTTGACCAGTTCTGTGTGGCTGGGATAGTGAAATCATTCCCTAAAATCCAGAGCATACCCCACACCATAGGGTTAACTATGGACTTGTAGAGATAATGGATAATACCACTTTCTTTATGATTGGTTGGGTAATGAACTTTGAGTTAGCCTTATCTCCTGAGACAAGTTTTCTCCCACTTGCCAGTGATCTTTTGTAATTAGAATGTTAACTCTTTACTTCAGAGAAAGAGCTTAATGGTATTTTTCAGTTATACTTATCCTAGAAGCCACTTCTATTGAGGTACAATTGTAAACAAAGGCTTTCTAAGCATACAACACTGCTCCTGGTAAAAAGAGCCTCAAAGCTCATTATGGGACAGCCCCTCACTGTAATGACTTCACATCAAGTCCAGAGTGTCTTAGAAACCAAAGGCCATCAGTGGATGATGGAGGCCAACATATTAAATACCAGGCTACACTGATAGATATGCCTGAAATAATACCTAAAACCTATCAGACTTTAAATCCAGCTACCCTTATGCCTGGACCTGAACGTCACACTTCTATAGAGCATGACTGTTGGAGGTCATTGATATTGTTTATTCTAGTCAACTGGATTCAAAAGATTGCTGCAGCTATAATTCATCTCAAAAGCTCTATGGCAGGTCACCCCCTGTAGTAAATAGGCTTAGAGGAGTCCTCGAACAGATTGGAAACTTAGAAGTGTCCCAACACCTCCAAGTCCTGGGAAAAACTCAAAGGTGCATATCCTGAGAAACTTCAGAAAGGACCCCCTCAAATCATTGTGGACAGGGCCCCACACTGTTGTCCTAACCACCCCTACTGCCCTTAGGGTCTTAGTTGTCACCGAATGGGTCCACTGTTCTAGAGTAAAGAAGGCTCTCACCAGTTGGATGAATCACACCAGTGGAAAGCCTAACCAGATCCTACAGACATGCTCTGGCTCCACCTTTGATGAGACCCCACCAACTGGTGGACATCTGTTCACTGTGGTCCCTGGCTATTGATGACATGACACTTACCCTCACCTCAGGAGCTGGACTTTACATTGCTGCCCTTCTGACTGAACTTTCTCCCAGAAACTTGTTATTGTTATTGCTTATTGGGCAGCCTTAGGAACCTTAAGATGGATTGCTAAGTTCATAGAAAACACACTGTTACCATGCGAGCCACTGCTCAAATACTAGCCTTACAGGGCCCATCGTAATAGATGATAATGATGCCCTCTAAACTAGGTGTTTATAGGGGCATCCAAGTGGGGAATGATAGGGGAAAACTGTACTCTAAGATGGCCAACCAAACCAGCAAGGGTATTCCAGTCCCTGTCTCAAAGCCCTTCCGGGTTCTTTCCTATCCTGTTTCCCACGTGCGCCAAAAGTACCAAGTATGAGGAAGTAGAAGGGTATAAATTTCCCTCCCTGCTGGTGCTTGGGGCTCAGACCTTTGGAGAACAACCTCCTCTGAGCCCACTGGTGTTAAATAAACCCCCAATCCTCCAAAGTCTCTGACTGCTGCTTGGTTCTTCGGCCAGGATCCAGTCCAGGTTCCGTAACAATTGATCTGGCTCACCAAATAGCATTTGAAACCATAAAGACCAGTAGAATGGAATACATGTTTCTTTTCTGGTACCAACCAGACTTGTAAATACTGAGGCAGTGTGAGCTAATCCTCCCAAATCAGTTGAGCATGGATGGATGAAATACGTTAATTGTCATGGATTTATCTCTGAGGATGGTCTTTTAGTTTCCAAGGTTTAACTGCAATGCAAATCACCCAGATGGGCAAACAATGGCTGATCACACCTATCAGTAAAGCCAGCTTTACTCCTGGGTACTTTAAATATCCAGTCCACTCACTGCCCAAAATGAATTCTCTGCCTAGCCTTAGAATCTCAGGACTAAAGCTTTTAGGGTGTCAGGGAGCGAATCATGATATGTACCTCATTGCTTGTAAACAGTGATTAGACGATATAATTATAACCTACTTGGAGATGTTCCATGGCAATGACTACAGCCAATGGTGAATGTTATCTGAGGATTAACTTCCCAATTTCTTGGGCAGAGGAGCTTGACCAGAAATAGGGTTAAAAGGTATATTGTGTTTGCTTATCTCCCAGATTCCTTTTACTGCGGTTTGAAGGAGCTTACAATTTAGTAAGGAGACAAGTTACTTTAATGCATGGAGTGTTTTTGCTAAAGGAGGGTCACTTTTCGTAGCTGATGGGTTGAGAAGATATCTGAAACTTTTTGAAGCATCAGATCTGATTTAGTCCCAAAGGATGCATGAGAGTTGGTCAGGTAAAAGATGAGGGCAAGAGCGTCCTAAGCAGAAGAAACAAGGGGAGCAAAATCGTGGAGGCACAAAACAGGAAAGTGGTTGTAGGGGACTATAATTTGTGTCTTCCTCAATTTCTTTCATGAGTACTTTATAGTTTTCTGTGTATAGATTCTTAGTCTCTTTGGTTAGGTTTATTCCTAGGTATCTTATAGTTTTGGGTACAATTGTAAATGGGATTGACTCCTTAATTTCTCTTTCTTCTGTCTTGTTGTTGGTGTAGAGAAATGCAACTGATTTCTGTGCATTGATTTTATATCCTGACACTTTACTGAATTCCTGTACAAGTGCTAGCAGTTTTGGACTATAATTTGGAGTTAATAAAGTGGAAAATGCAAGGCAAGGAGTACTAGATGAGGCCAGAGAGGTAACTATGTATTATCATGAAGAACCCATAGCAATAGACCTAGCTAATGATGTCCTGGATTGCGTTCGATTGTGGAAATAGGAATAGAGGAGATCACTTCTGGATATGGTGACCATGCTTTCCAATTCACAGTGGTTGTCAGCAGTTCAGCTAGGAAAAAAAAATGTAGATCAGAATATGCCACTTCCAAACATGCCATTTTGCCATAAGATTATTTTGAGCTGAAGACAATTGAGAAACAAATGCCAAAAAAGCTCTCCATTCTCCCCTTCCATTTGCCTAAAAGCAGAACATTAATTTCCATTTGTAATGGGGTCTCCCACTCCCATACCAGGAAAGGAAAGGCAACTCTTAGATGCTTAATCACCAGAAACAACTCTAGACTCTTGGTAGCCATTAAAACATTTTTTGATGTTTGGTACTACTGTGTGACTACATAATTTTTGTATGGGATTTTATTTTATTATTTTTAGTTTTTTTTAATGTTTCAAGTTTTTATTCAAATTCTAGTTAGTTAACATGTAGTGTAATACTAGTTTCAGGAGTAGAATTTAGTGTTTCATCACTTTCATATAATACCTAATGCTCATCACACGTGCCCTACTTAATACCCATCCCCCAAGTAATCCATCCCCCCACTTTGCTCCCCTCTAGTAACCCTCAGTTTGTTCTCTATAGTTAAGAGTCTCTTTTATGGTTTCCCTCTCCCTCTTTCCCTTTATTTTCCCCCTATGTTCATCTGTTTTGTTTCTTAAATTCTACATATGATGAAATCATATGGTATTTGTCTTTCTCTGACTGACTTACTTCACTTAGCATAATACACTCTAGGTCCATTCACATCATTGCAAATGGCAAGATTTCATTCTGTTTGACAGCTGAGTAATATTCCCCAAGCAGGGAGCCTGACACAGGGCTTGATCCCATGACCCTGAGATCATGACCTGAGCTGAAGGCAGATGCTTAGTTGGCTGGCCACCCAGGTGCCCCTTCTTCCCATTTCTTAACTGGGTTATTTGGTTTTGGGTGTTGAGTTTGATAAGTTCTTTATATATTTTGGATACTAACCCTTCATCAGATATGTCACTTTCAAATATGTCCTTCCATTCTGTAGGCTGCCTTTTAGTTTTGTTGATTGTTTCCTTTGTTGTGCAGAAGATTTTTATCTTGATGAATTCTTAATAGTTCATTTTTGCTTTTGTTTCCCTTGCCTCTGGCAACAGGTCTAGTAAGAGGTTCTACAAAGAGGTTGTTGCCCATGTTATCCTCCTTTCAATGGTTTCCTGTCCCGCATTTAGGTCTTTCATCCCTTTTGAATTTATTTTTGTGTATGGTGTAAGAAAGTGATCCAGTTTCATTCTTCTTCATGTTGTGGTCCAGTTTTCCCAACACCATTTGTTGAAAAGACATTCTTTTTCCCATTAGATTTTCTTTCCTGTTTCTTTGAGGATTAGTTGGCCATTGTTAGCAAATTTCATATATGCTGTATTAGTATTAGTGCTAGTCACCATGTTGTACATTATATCCCAGGACTTATTTATTTTATAACTGGAAGCAAAATGTTACCTTAAGACCATTAAACTGGGGCACCTGGGTGGCTCAGTGGGTTAAAGCCTCTGCCTTCGGCTCGGGTCATGATCCCAGGGTCCTGGGATCGAGCCCCGTATCTGGCTCTCTGCTCAGCGGGGAGCCTGCTTCCCTTCCTCTCTCTGCCTGCCTCTCTGCCTACTTGTGATCTCTCTCTGTCCAATAAATAGATAAAATCTTTAAAAAAAAAAGACCATTAAACCTGCTTTGGAAATACAGCTCTAGGCTATGTAGCCATGAAGGAAATACCATGCAGAATATACCTGAGCTGGCCATTTCAGGTGTAAGAGGTTGACTCTCCTGAGACCTACAGCTAAAAATCTTGTTCTGACGTAGGAGTTTTCTGCTTATAATTATGTTGTTTAGAGACAAGAGATCTTTACTTAATTTGAAGTAGAAAACTACAAGAAGGGTTTCTTTTTAAGGTGGGCATTTTGCATAAGGAGTTTGACCTTGTTGTACAATATTACTCTTCCCCTTGTTCCCCAGCTAATGACTCTCCTTTGGGAGAATAGGGCAGTCCTGTCTCTCTGGGAACTGTTGTCTGAAGAGCAGCATCAAAGACTGGTTGCCTTCTGGGTCATTTTGGTTTCTTGTCAGGTCATGTCTTTGAATAATTTCTTCAAACAAGGAGAAATTCTCCTCTTAATGTTCCATTTCAGTTTTTTCTCATTGTCCTCTTCAAAGTAACAAATGTCCCCTTGGCTCAGTTTTACTTTATACTGCTGACAGGATGAATAACACTCAGGCAGTTGGCTTGGTGCACAGATGTCTCCCCACCCCATGTCCATTGGAGGGCCATTTATCTTTGCTCCCACTCCTTCTCTGAGTGGTAGTGGGCTAGGTGACATTTTAAAATTAGCTCATTTTGATTTATCAATGGACTTTTTCTTTCATCTCTAATAAATGCATTAATGCCATTTTCTTGTCACAGTCCTGGCAAGCCCTTCTACTCATTGGTATGCAATTTTCCTAGATTGTGTGTGGGTAACAGTGGGAGAAGGGAAGAGGATATATGTGGTTATTATGTGGGAATAAAATGATAAACCTTCTGTAGGCAATAGCAAATATCTGTGATCATTAAGTTAAGAATCACATTAAAGTTGAACCATGAAGTAACTGTGAAACTACATGAAGATAAAGAAGGAACAATTTTGATTACGGCTCTCCATTCATTATGAGAGAAGTAGATTTCACAATAGCTTAAGAGGCCTAAAGGATTTTGTCCCATGTTACACTGTCTCCTATTCCTATCTTCTTTTTCCCCTTCACTCCAGCCACCCTGGCCTCCTTGCTGCTCCTTGGACATATCAGGGTACTCTGCCTTAGGTTCTGCGCATTGGCTGTTCCTGTTGATGGAATTCTTTTTGCTCATTTATCCATCTGCCTAACTTTGTCATTTCCTTCCGATCTTTACTCAAATGTTCCCTTCTCAATGATGCTCTCCCTGCTTCCCTATACAAATGGCCAGGCTGTCTCCTACCTCTCACTTCCAATATTATTTACTCTGCTCTACTTTTTTCTTTTCTCATAGCACCTACCTCTTGTGAGATAGTAAATGATTTGTTTGCTGGATATTTTTGCCTGTCTCTCCTAGGAAGGGGTGAGAGGGGGAGGAACCCAGTTCTTGTCTTATTTTATTCACTGATATATCCCAGGTGACTCAAACGGTGTCTGGCACATAGTAGACCCTCAGGAAATATTTGTTGACTAAAGGAACCATAAGAGCCTGTGAGGTCTCTACTGTTATCCGTCCTTGTGTGATCTCCCATGACTTACCCTATATTTGCTCTGTCTTTAAACATTCCTTTTTACTTGAAATGACTTATTTAATGTCAACATTTCCCTATAGATGACAGACTTCCATAGCACAGACTATATTTCTTTTATTTTATTTCCTTGTATCCCCAACATTTGGATAATACCACAAAAATAATACATACTTAGCTCATTGTTATATGAAACAATATAACGTGGATGATGTTGAATTGTGATGACATTTGTTATCTTATTTCCTCAATAAGTGACTTATTTCACAACTTTATTTTAGTCTTAAGTTAAATGCTATGACTACAACTCAGGTAATTTGCACTGTCCCTCCCAGGCCATTAGGTATATGCTAATGATGCCCTAGACCAGATGTCTAGAAAAGCTAGCACCTCACTTATACCTTAAAATGATCCAAAGAAAATAATCTTTAACATGTACATGGAAAATCACTTAACAGGTTAGTTAATTTACATATAATATAATTTTTTCCCAAATACAATTTCCCAGGAAATACTGGAAAAGATTAGAGTCTTCCTCACCTCATTGTCCTGTTTTGTTTTCGTAACGTGCTTGCTTCTCACTATGTTATACTTTCTTGTTAGTTTGTCTCTTCACTGTAATGGTAAGCTTCACAAGAGGATGTATTCATTTTCTAGGGCTGGGGAAATAAATGATCACAAATGCGGTGGCTTAAAACAACAGAAATGTATTCCCTTACAGGACTGGAGGCCAGAGTCTGAATTCGAGGTGTTGGCAGTGCTGAGTTCCCTCTGAAAGCTCTGGGGGACAGTTCTTCCTTGTCTTTTCAATTATCTGGTGGCTGCTGGCAATCTTTGGCTTTGCATGGCACCTACATCCATCATTCCAGTCTCTGTCTCCATCTTTTTTTTATTTTTTAAGATTTTATTTATTTATTTGACAGACAGATCACAAGTAGGCAGAGAGGCAGGCAGAGGAGGCGGGGGGGGGAAGCAGGATCCCCGCTGAGCAGAGAGCCCAATGCAGGGCTCAGTCCCAGGACCTGGGATCCTGACCTGAGCCAAAGGTAGAGGCTTTAACCCACTGAGCCACCCAGGCAGCCCTCTGTCTCCGTCTTCTCACGGCTTTTGCCATGGTGCTGCTTCCTCTTGTCTGTGCTTCCATTCACCTGCTCTTCTAAAGATTTATGATTGGATTTAAGATCCATTCTAATCCAGGATGATCTTATCTTAGCATCCTTCACTTGATTACCTCTGTAAAGGCCCTTTTTTCCCCAAATATGATTGACTCTCTGGGTTCCAGATGGAGAAGTCTTTTGGAGGGCCACCAGTTAATCTGCTACAGGGGTTTGACATGTTAATCCCTGCCATATTCCTGGGATGTAGGATGACTCCTAAGAGATATCATGGATGCCCAATAATTATATGTTGAATGATATAAGAAAAAGAAAGGGCATAAACTGCAGTGGACCCTTAGACTTCCCGGCAAATATGAAATAAAATGACAGTTTTGTTGCTCAGATCCTATAGGAACAGGGGGAAGATTCTTCCGAGTGTATCAAGGGACTGAGTCCTTTAGAGCAAAGCCAATTCAGTCTTTGAAATTTGAACTGCTCAACTCACCTCTCATTTCCCTGTTGGCTTTCGTTCTCAAGGAGGAGAACCACCAGGAGAAGGAAAAGCTGGTCAGGTGCGAGCGGTGGACTTGTATTGGGAGGGAGTACGTAACTGCGTGTATTAAATGGCATTCAAAGAGAAAAGGGAGAGAGGCAGCCATAGGGCATTGGGTGCTGTGTTGTCCTCTCTGGGCTGCCACTCCGTGCTCGACTTTGATCAGGTGCAGTTAGGTCAGCTGGACACAGAATATGGTTTCGCTCCCACCCAGAGGGACTTCCCCTCTAGTTATAAGACCAATGTCAGTGAAAGAACATTGAAGGCTGTTAGTGTGCACATGTGCTGCTTTGTGTGGCTGAGCCCGAGTGCAGAATTAAGAGGGCAGTGACTTCAGAAAATGTAGGGCTTTAGCTGGTTCTGAAAAAATGGTTACAGCACTGCTATGTGAAGGCTTTCTTGAGGAGAGAAGATGGTAGGAAAGAGGAGGAGGCTGGGGTATGCAGGGTGTATGGAAGATGTTCACGGCTCACGTGGGGTCCCCGAGGAGAGAGGTGAGTCCAGACAGGACGGGAGATGGAGCATGTCGTGGGCAATCAGAGAACCTGTGTGAGGTGAAGAGAAAGGACAGCAGCTGCATTTTAAAAATTGGCTTGCTTTCTCGTTGAAGGTGATCTGTACTCATTCTGGCTTCAGCTCATTCCTTCACCTCTTAACATGGTGTCTCTGACAGTGGGCAGTTGAGAAAAAAAAGAAATGTCTTCACTTGTCCTAACCAGATGAGTTCTACTGTTTTGCTTTTTTTTTTTTTTTAAAGCTATGATCTTTGAGCAATTTTTATCTGTTAACTTTTCAGCATTTTGCCCTCTAAATAGTACCAAAGGTCACAGTCTGCTTTTTATCTTATGAATTTTTCCATCTCTCTTGTGATTTTTTTCCTCTCTTAAATGTCCATTTTATTAAATGCAGTCATGTAGCAGTTCCTGTTTCTTGTCATATTAGATTTAGTTCCTTAAAACTATTTGGCCACAACCTCTTCTAGTTCTGGAAAGTTTGCTAAGGCTTTAGTGTTCTTGAGGATGGAAATCACTGTCGTTTGTTGCCTATGCCGTAGCGTTATATTTGAGATGAATGCAAGCTGCATATTTCCAGATCTTCAGACACCATTGGCACGAGTTTCATGGCAATTCTCTTCATAGAGTGCCTTGGAAGCTGAGGTTTTCAACTATCTATTAATTTAAGCACTGGGGCTGAAGAATCGTTCAAATGGATATTCAGAATGAGTGTTGGATCTTCTGATTCATCTGTTAGTTTAGCCTCCTTCCACTTTCAAAAAGAATCTGAAGTGCAAATGCTTTAAGAATCATGAAAATCAGGGTACAAGTACAAGAGCCAATTAAGAAAATAATGGGAGATGATTGCAATTGGAATTTAGACTAAGGTTCATTCATGTTAACATTGAGTGCAAAATAGCAAGCCAAACCAAAATATGACAAGATAAAAAATATAGTTGTCATCTGTTAAAAGGAAAAACAAACAAACAAATCTCTTTAATCAGGAGAGGTGGATTTTTGTTCTGGCACTAATTTATTGTCTTGGTCAAGGAAGACTGACCATTTTGGATCATATATCAGTGGCTTATTAAAAGATGCAGAAATACTCTTCATTTGACCATTTATTATGTCAGAGAGCAGGAAAAACCAAGGATATGATACTATATTCTATGTTGAATTTTTTTTTTTGTTTATCAAAAGAGAAGGGGACTAACATTTAATAAAAGTTATGGCAGACTGTTAATTACCTGTCAAATGTCAATTCTCCCTTTTCTTGTAAAAGAATCAAGTGCATCGTGACCAGTGGAAAACTAGACTTTTCCTGTCTGCTTAGCAGTCAGGTGTGGTCTTGTGACTCAGTTCTGATCAATGATGAAAGTGAAAGTTCCTTCCTGGAACGTTTCCCCAGAAGGGAGAGGTGAATTCTGCCTTAATTGTGCCAGCAGCAATCTTGACCACGACATAACTTTGAAGTTTGAGAATAGGTGATGTCTGGGGCCCCGAAGACTTCTGGACTGCTTACCCCGAGACTTCCTTTCTGTAGGAGAATAAACCTGGTGTGCTTAGTCCACAAGAGTTCGGCCTCTTTTGTTAGCAGCCAAATCAAATTACTCCCGGACATGCACAGCTGTGTAGTATCCGTTGCTTCTCCAGTGTTATGTCCAAAATTTCTCAAATCATCTCGGAGCCATATATTACTGGCTTAGAGCATTTGTGGACCTGGCTAAGGTCCTAAGATGATTTAGGAATTTAGAACTTGAACTCAATTCTGGTCTGCGTGCACTTTCTGTAGCAAGCCACAGGGGATGAGCTTAGAAGAGCTGGTGTCTCTCTCAAGCTTTCCTTTTTGAATCTCAACTGGAATAGTGTTTCTCAACAGTACTAACAGAAAGCATGGAAAGAGCTTTGCCTGTGTATAATAAAGGTAGACTTCAGATCTTTTGGAACCCATGTGTTGGGAGTATGACAATCAAAAGAGAAAACTCTCCAAAGGAAGAGGAAATGGAGGAGCCTACGCGGTAGCACCTGCTCCTAAGCTCTACAAGACACCCTAGAGATTCTATATTTTATTTTTCTAAGTGAGGTGGTAGTGTTATCTATGCCTTTCCTCTTTACCTCTAAGAAAATTGTATTACCTGGCAGACTGATTTCTAAAAATGCATGAAGAAAGAAGAGGGATGGTGGCTACAATGTTAACTGAGAACAGCTTCCCACCCACCCTCATTCCCCCTGTGGTTTCCTGATCACAGGCCTCAGTAGCACTTGTCAACCTATTGCAAAAGCCTCTAACTGGCCTCCCTCTGCTGGCCTCTGGCCCACTCTAGGAATTTGTGTGCACCTGCACTGCAGTCCCTTTTCCAACATAAATAGGAACCTGTTGTTCTCCTTCCTTACAAATTTCTGATAAATGCCATTGCCTTCAGGGTGGAGCCCAAACTCCTTGGCTTGTCATCTCATCCCTTCATTCTCCAGTTTTGTCTTCCATCGCTTCATCCTTACATTCTGGTATTCACCCCCATGCCCCATAGGTCACATTGAGCTTCTCCTTCTGCAACATTGTCTTTTATACCTGGCCAGTTTCAGGCTAACCAATTCTGACAATATACCATTAGGACCAGGCTATTTTTGAATTTAACTTACATCGCTCATTTATCATGTGTCTGAGTCCCATATCCCAAAGGTCTTACCTTTGTTGTAAAGGTGCCAGTGTTACCCTTATTGCCCCCTTTACTCCCATTCTCTCTAGTGATTTTAACAGAGGACTGTGGCTTCTTGTAGTGATAACTTATTTCTCTTGACATTGGGTAATATTTGCAATATAAGGGTGCCACTGAACGGCCTCAAGATGCTGCTCTCTGTTCATTTTTTTTCAACTGAGTTGGCTATATTGTTTTTATGTTATTCTCTGAAGGTTTTGTCTTCTAAGTTTATAGACAACATACGTCTCTGTTTTTTTTCAGCATTTCAACTTCATTGTTTATTACTGCCTCCCCAAATTATTCCTTAACTCTCTAATCCTGACAGTGACAGCAACTGAAGACTGCTCTAAATTTAGCCTGTATGTTGGATGGAGAGAAAGTATCAATTTTGAGAGCATTCAAGTGCCCTACTGTCCACCCATGCTCTCTAATTTAGGAAAGCTTAATATTTTTCCTCTTAGATATCATAGCTCTCTGGGCTTATTTTATTTAGTTGTTGAAAGAGAGTGAGCCCAGAGTACTCATCTCCACTCAACGTTTCTCTAACGCTCCTCTATGCATTAATTCCAAATCTGTCTCTCTGACATTAGTAACAAGCCCCAGCTGCCTACCTCATAATCTCTTAGGCACTTCCACCAAGATACCCTGCTGGAACTTAAAATGTAATGTCTAAAAACAAACTGTCAACATCCCATACAACAAATGACCTATCCTCCAGATGGATGCAGACCCGTCAATGGTGACATCTTGGTCATAATTATCCAGGAAATTTCGTCAGCCTCTTGCTTGTTCAAACACTATTTACAGAGTGTAAATTAAACTTATAAACAAACTTGACATTCAACACACTCTTCAGGTTGAGCCTGGTATCTTTCCTACTTCATGCTCCACTATTTGCCCCTGTGAATCGTCCACTGTGGTCAGGCATGTATTTACTGCTACAGAGAATATTTTTTCACCGTATTTGTTTAAGTAATACTTCTGCAGGAATGGTCTCCTTTCTCTAATCAGAAAGTTGCCATCAAGTCACAGAAGGTTTCACCCCTTCCATCCACAGACTTATCCTGACTCCCTGAGTAATTTTGTCCTGACTCCTTTATATTTGAGTGTGTACCGTTTCTTCATTACATCTTATATATATGATAGAGGATGTAATGTGACTTGTAAAAGCTAATACAATGTAAGATTAATGATAAGAATTAAACTCTTTGTAAAGAGCAGGAAGAAATGTTAATAGATAATCTGAGATGAAATGTTTGCCCTAAAGGGTCCCAAATGTGGCAGACTTTCCAAGCAGCTGAGCCAAACTTCAAGCAAGAAGGCTGAGTGATGTCATCCTTCTTTTATGGTTTAATTTTAGGAAAAGGAAGCACATGAAAAAGTTCTGCAGAAAGCAGCATTTTTCAGGAACGAGACCTCACAATGCATTTATAGTGTGAGTCTTTTTTTCATAGGTAAATCTGGTTCACGGTGAAAAACAGACAAAGGTGCTTGCTCATGAAATCCTCCACTATCAACCCTTTAAAAAGGAAGATAGAGTGAAACTGAAGAGCTGAAATAGTGTGGTTTTGGAACTGCCCTTTGTGTTGATGTAGTAATACCAAGAGAGAGAGCTTGGGGAACCTGAAAGAGTAGGTGGCTTGCTTGTCCATTTGATTCTGGTATATTGGATATAAGGGAGGTTTTGGACTGCAGCCAATTTCTCTGACAAGTGCTTGTTCTGCATGAAGTCTATGTGGCTGATAAAAGTGCGAACCATATGCTTAGGGACCAGATGTACAGAAGGCAGAGTTGTCATTCTGTTGTGAAAATTTAGAAGAGAGTTGTCTTCCACCCAGACAGTCAGCCTGCTTCATCTCAGATGACCAGAAATGGAGCCAACTTGCTCTCACCTCCAAACGAAAAATGAAAAACCTGTATGAGAACATGATATTGTACCGATAAAACGGTTGCAATAATTTTACATATAAATGAGTCTATGGAAAAAGTCTAGAAACAGAAAAAATTAATTTTTTTAAAATTAAATTTTATCAAAATGGTAGAGTTCTGGGGTCAATGACTTCTGGTCTTAAAATTTGCATTGTTGTTAAGAAACAGATTCTTAACTCTAGAGAACAAATGGGTGGTTACCAGAGGAGAAGTGGTGGTGGTGGTGGGGGGGTGTTGGGTGAAATAGGTGAAGGAGATTAAGAGTACATTTATTATGATGAATACTGAATAATGTATAGAATTGCTGAATCACTATATTGTACACCTGGGATTAATATAACACTGTATGTTAACTATGCTGGAATTAAAATTTTTAAAAAAACAAAAAAAATGCTTAGTTGTTAAAATAATTGTTAACAACAAATAAAAATGTGAAAAAAGACTTTCCAAAAAAAAAAAAGAGAGAGAAAAAAGCTTTCCATCTTCTCCAACTAGTTAATTGGATAAGACTCAGAGTCAGCTTTAATGTGTTTCAGAAAAAACGCTTCTAGCAACAGCTTATATTTGACACTCCCACCCCTTTGCCTCCAGTGGAAAGACTAACCCAAGGCAAATGAAGTGAACCGGGTTTGTCCTCTTCCCTTCTCGTCCTCTAAATAACATCCTTTCCCTAGTTAAGGCCCTAATACTCTTGAAAGATCTGATGCTAGTTCCTAGAGGATCCTTTCTTCTCTCTACCCCAGGCTCACAGAGACATAGACAATGTTTTCTGGTATTATTTAATTAGCAACAACAACATTTAATCCCCTAAGACTTCTATCTGATGTCTTAGAATTTACCTCTGTGCTTTGTTATTTTTACCTCTGGAGATATTACGATGTTGAGCAGGATATGACAGGGCAGAGGAAACACATGATGATACTGCATGTCCTACAGTTCATTGTAAAGTTGATAAATATCCATTACTGAGAACCTAAAATAAAGTGATTCTGAGGTTATGCTTTCTGGTAATCTAACAATTCTAGGAGAGATCTATGAGATAATAGATTGGATACTTCATTATTTTGCTCATAGAAATTCTAGTATTTGTTTTGCTTAGGTATTAACTCCATGTTATTGGGAAAGGTTCTAGTAGATCTCTCAGTTTTCTCCCCTTCTTCTGGCTACCCTGATTTTTTCTGTTTAGGGGAGAGTCCAGTCATTACTATGTCTTATGGTTTCCTCTGCTTGGAACACTCTACCCCTGGATACCCATGCATCCATGAAGGTTTTCTTTCACCTTCTAAGTGCCAGTGATAATGTCACCTCAGAGACCCTTTCTATAGTCATCAAATGTAAAATACCCTTTACTTTTTTTTTAATACCCTTTACTTTTGTATGCCTTATCCAATCACCCTATTTTATGTTTTCCATATCTAAGAACATGCATTATTTCTTGCTTCCCAATGTCTTTCTCCAATCTCCCACTAGAATGGATGATTTTCTATCTTGTTCATTGTTCATTTCCAGCTCTTATAACAGTGCCTAGTAGATAGAAGGTGCTCAATAAATATTTGTTGAATGACTGAGTGACTGCATGAATATAGGAGACTTTCCTTAGTGGGGGCAGCTCTAGGGTAAGGGGAAGTCTTGAACTGACAGTCAATGGAACAGTGCATTTTCATCTCACTGGAGAAGGTTCACAAACTTATAACACTACTATTGTAGAGCAAGAGATAAAGAATAAAGAAGCAATTGGAGTAGAGGGCCCGGAAATCTGAAAAGGTGCTTTCTGAGCATTTGAATAGATGTAGAAGAGAAGAGAAAAGAGATAATTTTATCTAGAACGTGAAATAACTTATGGAATGAAAACAAGAATACCAACCTACCTGGTCTTAGAGATATCTTTTGAAAAATTTCTGTTTTTAGTCTTGTACATGCTCTTCCATAATATTCTTTGAATGAATAAATTAACAAAAGAAATGTAAGAGGCACAAAACACAAACTTTGGCACTCTTTCTGAAAGAGGTGGGCAGCCTGACCTCAAACACAATTGCAAAGTTGGTCTTTAGCATTTCAGTCTATTCAGAACTTGCACAGCAGTGCCCAGTTTTGGCTACCCCTTCTAGACACTGTCCCGGTTCTTTTCTGATCCTTCTTTCAGTACTTTTCTCCATTCAACAGCTTAAGCCCTGCTTGAGCTAATGTGGGGATCAACTTTTTGGGAGGGTGGGACATGTGTAATTGTTAGCATTTCTTGAATCATACTGTCAAGAACTGTGAATGTTCTAAGAATTTTATCCTACTTATAAGTCAACAAGTTCATCTGTTTCTGTTTCTCGGCTAAATTCTGCCAGAATAGAAGATAAGAGACTCCTGGATTAGAGATTAAAAAAACTTTATTACTTACAACAAAAGCAGGAGCCAGAGACTGGTGCCCCAGAGTTGCACAAGGGGGTGGCCCAACTGGGCCTAGATGGAAGCCTTGACCCTGCAGCGAGTTGCATTATAGGAAAGGAACATTGAACTTGGGAAATCTGCCGCATTCATAGTAAGTGGAAGCAAGTCTCCTCTTTGTCTTGGGTAGTTGTCACTTCATCTCTAAAAGTTGTAAACCCAACCCTGAAAAATGGCTTGAGTAAACAGTGGTCAGACCCTTACATTCTTGGGGTCTCTGGCAAGGAATTACAGGGGAGCTAAGGGTCAATAGTGGATTGCTTCTCCCAACAAGTACCACATGAGATGTGAAGAGAGGTGAGTTTTGATAGACACACATGGCAAAGAAAAGATGGAATGGTTGATTAAGTAACACAGTAAAGGCTGATAGAAGCTTAAAATTCTTTTTCAACACCCGAGTCGGAAGGTATTTGAACATTTGGAACCTTGTAATTCTAAGTGGTATATTCTATACTCAGATTCATAGTGAGAACATTTTCCTTTAGCAGAGTTTTAAAAAACTATAGTTCCTGAAAATATGATTCATAAGTTCAGATCATGGCATTTTCCTCCTTCCCTCACCCCCAGCCCCTGGCAATCACTAATCTTTTTACTGTCTCCACAGTTTTGCCTTTTCCAGATGTCGTCTAGTTGTAATTATATAGTATATAACCTTTGCAGATTGGCTTCTTCACTTCGTAATATATATTTAAGTTTCTTCCATGTTCTTTCAAGGCTTCCTATTTTTTTTTTTTTTTTTTTTTTTTAGCACTGAATAGTAGTCCATTGTCTGGACGTACCATCCTATCATAAATTTTTCCACTCATCTACTGAAAGACATCTTGGTTGTGTCCAGGTTTTGGCAATAATGAATCCAGAAGCTATAAAACATCCATATGCAGGTTTTTGTGTGGGCATATATTCAACTAATTTGGGTAAATACCAAAGAACAGGATTACTGGATTGAATGGTAAGAGTATGTCAGTTTTGTAAGAAACAGCCAAAATGTCTTCCAAAGTAGCTGCACCATTTTGCACTCCCACCAGCAACGAGTGAGAGTTCCAGTTGCTCCACATCTTCACCAGCACTTCCTGTTCCAGACTGTGGCAGTTTCAATAGGTGTGTGGTGTTATCTCATTGGTTTTTAAATTTGCATTTCCCTGATGAAATACAAGGTGGAAGGTGTTTTCAGGTGCTTATTTACTATCTGTTGTTTTTGATGAAGTGTCTGGTCAGCCTTTTTGCCCAACGGTAAATTGGGTTGTTAGTTTTCTTACTACTGAGTTTTAAGATTTCCTTGTATATTTTATTTTATTTTTTAAAATATATTTTTTAAAGATTTATTTATTTATTTGACAGAGAGAGATCACAGGTAGGCAGAGAGGCAGGGAGAGGGGAGGGGTGGGAAGCAGGCTCCCTGCTGAGCAGAGAGCCTGATGTGGGGCTGGATCCCAGGACCCTGAAACCATGACCTGAGCAGAAGGCAGAGGCTTAACCCACTGAGCCACCCAGGCACCCCTCCTTGTATATTTTAGATAACAGTACTTTATCAGAGGCTTTTTATTAAAAAAAAAAAAAAGTTTGCTTTATTATTAATCTTTTCTTCTGCGTTGTGTATTCTGCTGGTTAATTATGATTGAACAACCACAGCTCGACAATGTCAGCCACATTGTAAAAGCTGAGTTTGCCAAATTTAGAAATATTTTGCATGAGAGAGTGTAGGTGTGGCAGAAAAGTAGGGTGATACAGGGAGGATGAAACAACATAGCCTTTTAAAAAATGTCATGTTAAAATAAAATTGCCTCTCTAATGAAGTAAATGACACAGCCTTTGTGTGTATGTATAATGTTGGAAAACCATAGTTTTCTGTTCTGATTTAGATTGGGTTCTTTTAAATTCTTACTAAGGCATTCCCAAGACACTTTAACAAGGGAATTTTTGCGAAGCAGTTTTTTGATCAATCTGCAAGATAAGTTTTGCCTGAGCTTAACTAGGTCATGCTTTCTATTCTCTTCTATCTCAGCAGAAACACACTTTATCAAAGGCCAGACAGACCAAAAGTAGGATGTGCTTTTTAAAGAGGTGGGTTTGGAATGTTAACAAATTAGTTCTATAATTTTAAATAGCTTCAAATTTAAATACCAAAGTGCTTGAGTGACCCAGCTTTCGCTGAGATCACTACTCCATTGCGATTTATCTTTCTTTCTGAACACCTTGAGCATGTGGAGGTCTGCAGCATAGATTTGACAGTTGCAATTTAATGATTGATTTTGGCAACATAGTCTTGTCTTGGGCTGTCATTTAATTTTCCAAGTTTTCCTCTCCACAACAGAAACAAAAACCCTTGTGTATTAGGGCATTGCAGAGAGACAGAACTAATAGGTTTATGTCTATACAAACAGGACAGAGATTTATTTTAAGGAGTTGGTTCATGGACCTGCAAGGGTTGGAAGTCCGAAATCTGTAGGGCCAGTTGGGAATTCAGGTAAAAGTTGATGTCGTCTTGAATCCGAAATCTGAAGGCTAAGCCAATGGGCTGTAAATGCAGGTGGAATTCTGTGCTGGAGTCTTAGAACAAAAGTCCATATTACATAAAGCTTAGTTTGTCCTGGAAGCCTCCAGCTGAGGCCCAAGAGGCCCATTCACATTCTGGAAGGTGATCTGCTTTATGTAAGGTCAATTACCTATAAATTTCAATCATATCCAATAATACCTCCAAAGCAACATCTAAACTAACATACGATCAAAAAACTGGGCACCATAACCCAGCCTGCTGATAAATAAAATTAACCATCACACTTTGAGAACAGGAGTTCTAGATTTTAGTTCTTTGTGTGTTGCCACAGTGTTTATCACCTATTGAATAAATATACCCCAGGTAAGTACAGACTGGCTAAAGGAATATTAGTTGGTCTTCTGAAAATCACTTGTATTACTTCATAAATGAAAATGCCGGGGCACCTGGGTGGCTCAGTGGGTTAAGCCTCTGCCTTCGGCTCAGGTCATGGTCTCAGTGTCCAGGGATGGAGCCCCACATTGGGCTTTCTGCTCAGCATTGAGCCTGCTCCCCCACCCCCCACCGCCTGCCTCTCTGCCTACTTGTGATCTCTCTTTGTCAAATAATAAATAAAAACATCTTTAAAAAATTTAAAAATAAAAGAAAAGTTCCAATGGTATCTGATGTAGGAAAGATGTTAGGGTTTATAGCCTATGGCCAAGAAAAAATTCTTGAGATGTCTTTGATGCAAAAAGGTGGTTTTATTAAAGCACGGGGACAGGACCTGTGGACAGAAAGAGCTGCACTGGGGTCGTGAGGAGTGGCCCATTGTATACTTTCAAGTTGGGGAGGGGTTAAGGATAGCCTAAGTCTCAAGGAATTTTGGAAACCAGGTTTCCAGGGCCTTGGGGGGCTGGCTATTCTTGGGGAAATGTTATTTATTACTGTCTAATAAAACCTGAGTCATGAGACCCTTCAGATGTGTATCAGTGGCTCATATGCTTGGGGGTATAGAGATAAAGTAAGTTTCCAAAAGAAATTTTACATGCTAAAGTAGACTTACAGGACTCTGGGGCTAAGGTTGCTTTTTGCCCTTAGTGAAGTATTAACATCGAGGCAATTGAATCCCTAGAGGAATATCACTATGCTTATTTCAAAGACTTGTCAATGCACTGTAGATAGTAAGGAAATTTAATAACTTTTCTTCTGTCTTTGTTTCCCACATCAGTATCCAGACGTAATCTTTAAATATTTTATTTATTTATTTATTTGAGAGTGGGAGAGAGAGCGTGTGCAAGAGTGGGGAAAAGGAGTAGAGGTAGAAAGACATGGAGCCTGACCCCAGGGCTTGATCCCAGGACCCCAAGATCATGATTTGAGCCCAGATCAAGAGTCAGATGTTTAACTGACTGAACCACTTGGGCACCCCCAGATATAATTTTTAAATATTAGATGTATAGATAGGCAATACCAGTATTGGGTCTTTAAAAATTAGCCACAAGTAAGTTCAATAGGAAGAAATAGCGTTTTAGGAAATGGAAACAACATGCGGGATTGAAGGTGTGAAAGAGACCTCGAGGGCTGGATGGGGTTGGGTCTGGGTGTACTCATAGCAGACTCACTGTGTGGAAGGTCATGATACTTTGGAGACCAGTGGGAATCAAGGGGAGAGCTTTTCATGGGAATAAAGGGTGGTCACTGAAGGACCTTGAGCAGGAGAGTGATATAATAACAATTTTTTTTAAAGAATCTGTATCTGACAACAGTATTTGGACCAGAGAAAATGAGGCAGACCAGGTGAGTTCAGGTCCCCAGAGAAGCAGTGGCTCATGTGGAGGGTTTTGGTGGAGGGAGGCTATGAAAGATAAAGGAGCAAGGGAAGACAGGAAAAGCCTCGGGGGCCACACTGGCTGACAGGATGGCCACCAGCACAGGGGACAATGGAACATTCACAATGTGATTAGGCTGAACTGAGGTGTATAAAACACTCCCTGGAGTCCTAAAACTTCCTACCCAGAGAAACAAAAACCCGCCACACATGTGAGAATGTAAAGTACATCCTTAATGACTTTGAAAATGTGACACTATGTTGAGATAATATTTTGAGATAAATTAAAGATATCATTCTCTCTATATGTTTATAATTAAAATTTATTCCATCTGTTTCTTTTTCCTTTTGTAATGAATTCCTTGAAAATTTGAGATTATGTATGTGACTCACTCACTTTATATTTCTTCTGGTTGGTTCTGCTGCCATACTTGTGACAGGAGAGAGGAAGGAGGATGGGGCAGGAAGGTGGACTGCAGATCTAAGGAAGCTGGAGTCAGACTGATGGGGAGTCCCTGAGCAAGGGCCAGCCTTTAGGAGAGTCTGATGGTGTGTAGGACTGGGTTGGCACCAGTACTGCACCATGCTCAGTCATTGGCTGGGACCATCCTGGGGGAGGTGTGGCCTGGGTGGGAAGGCAGCAGGGTTGTCCAAAGGGGCATCAGCTGGAAGCAGTCCATCCCTCAGCAGATTCTTTGGAAGGAGATATGAGTTCTGCATCTTCAATGTTACTCATAAACCAGTCCTTGTCAAGGTAATTTAGGCAACTATATCTGGTTTATGTGACACTGCTGTCTGGCCTATCACTATGACTTTTTAGCCCCATATTTGTGGAGAGTGCCAACACTGCTGTCTGTATAAGATCCATCCTCAGGAGCTCCAAATCTTCTTAGCTTGTTCACTTTCTAAGACTCAGGGACAGGAAAGAAGTGCAGGAGACTCTGGGATAGATTATTGCATTTGATTTTGACTGCCTTTCCCATGACACTATAACTTACTGCTTTTCTAGAGCCATTGCTCCGTCAAAATTGAGGCTGTGACTTGTAAAGTTCTACTTGGTCTATGTTCTCTAAAAAGACACCAATAAGCTGTAACACTGTAAAACTCTAAGGATTTCCATTCTAAGTTCTCCATTCCAGAGAAGATTATTTCCATAAAATGTATATGGCTTTTAAAATTGATAAGCCCATCTTGTGTTGGCAGTTAAGCTCTAATGAGAAATGGTTCTGTCCTCAGAGAGATTGCAACTGGGCTTGTGTACAAAATGCAAGGGATGTAGCTTTCTCTGAGTGTGGCTTTTTTTGTGAAGCTGAGTGATTGCAGAGGAGAGGAGAGATTTAGATACCATGGTTTTGGATGAAATCGTCAGTCCTGTTAGGAAGGCGATATAACAGTTTAAAAAAAAAAAGATACTTTAAAATGCAACTGGAACCATCCTTATCTTGCCTTGAATTGTCATTTTTTTCTCTGTGTTGACATTAAATCTTGAAAGAAGGGTGGAGGAAGTTTATGATATAGATAAGAAGTCCCAGTAAGTGAATCCCCTTCCATGAAGTCAATAATTATTCTGTAAGAATAATAATCATTAATAATCATTAAATCATCATTAAATAATAATAAACATGGTAGGTTATGGATATTATTAGGTGTAGAGGAGAAAAAACTCTTGTGTATATTTTTCACAAATTGCAGACCTGTCAACATTGACTTTAATCCATAAATAAGAGAGTAGAGTTTAGTGAATAATTAAGAATTTAGACTTTGAAAATCCATCAGGCTCCCTCACTTAACATCTGGACTTGAGCAAGTTACTTAGCCTTTCTGAGCCTCTGTTGATTCAACTGTAAACTGGAATGTTTATGGTACTCAGCCCAAGTAACTGTTGTGAGAACTGACATAATACATATAAATACTTAGCATTGTGCCTAACACATACAAAATGCTCAGGAAATAGTTGTTAATCTTATCTGAAGAGACAGGAACTACTCCAAGCCATCAGCTATTCAAGAAAACATCATCTTTATCTTTCTAACTTGACTGCTAGTTTCCCCCTGTCAAGTTTAGCAAAAAAAGTCCAATATAAATCAAATGTCAGCCTCCTGTCCTTGCCCTCTATTATGAAACCTATATAGAACTCTATAGCTTTTGAGGTGCAGGAAGAAGTGGATAGTTGCTGGTTGTACACCAGGGGCTGCCATCATGACACTGCAAGTGAAAACAGGCAGGTCTAATAGAACCTCCCCTCTGTCTGTGAGCAGGCTCCTAAGACTAGGGTGATCAGCTGGCCCTCCTTTGCCCAGGATTCTCTCAGGTTTGCATTGAAAGTTCTGACTCTTGGGAACGCCCCAGGAGCAAATGGGGACAGTGTGGCCACCCTTAGGTAGGGACCCAAGTCTACTCATTTTTTGCCCACTGGAAGTGGCTTACCCAAAATGGGAATGATTGTATGGGGCTGAAAACCTGGGTCCTGGCACTTACCCTGGAAACCTACAAGGTCACTATGACTGGGCCACAACCCTCTTCCATCTCTTCCCTCCCCTTTCTGATGGTCCTGTTTAATGCCTGAGAGACCTGGGATATGAAAACAGCAGTTGATTTAAGAGTTGTCTTCCCAGCAGAGTACTTCTCCTGATAATTCTCTATTATGTTCTGAAGCTCCCCAAAGGGGTGGTAAGGTTCCCCATGTCAAAGACTCAAAGGACTGGCTCCACTGTAAAATTGGGCATGTGGGAATGGGGAGCAGTAATTCTAGAGTTGAACACAAGACAGATAATTTCTCAAGAGGTGAACTTTTACCCTGTTGCGCCATTGACATCAGCTTTCTTGAAATTGGCCTTGCCCATATATGTCAGTCTAGCTCATTAACCCAAACCACACCCAATACTTTCTGGGGGCTTTCCCTGCTCTTTGACTTTATTATAAAAACTCTAGTTTTGTTTGCTGCAAACACCCTAAGTTTCTTCCAGAATGACTTCCTGTCAAAACCCAGAAGGGAGTGGGATAGAATGGACTACTGCAATCCTAGCTTGTCTCCTTGCCTCTGGCTCTTCCTTCTTTAACCCATGCTGCAGGAATGTCAGATTAAGCTTCAGTTTTGAAACGTTGCTGCCACCAAGGCTGTGAGTCTGATCCCGCTTTTTTCCTTTTAAGTTTATACGCATTTTAAATTTCAAATCTTAGCTTGGCAACTAAGGGCTTCTAAACACTGGACTTAGCCTTCCTTTCAATCTCCCTCTCTCATTATCCTCATGATGAAACTTCCAGAGAGACAGGCAAGTCCTGCTGGCGTGGCCTTGAGCATCCTCATTTCAGTGGCTTGAACAGCCATATCTTTTCCTTCTTATGCAGAATAACCCATCCTTCAAAGATGAGCTAAGGCTACCCCATCCCTGAAGGCATCTTTGACCTTTCTGTTTCTCAGCGGTCCCTCCCTCTCCTAGAGCTGGAGAGAAGAAGCTGGGATCCTGACCTGGAAAATGAAGTGAGTCTGGAGAGGAAGAGAAGATGTCAGGTGGAATTGAACTAGCTCCTTGGGAAAGTTTCCTGGAGTAGATGGTAGGACTTGATACTTCAAGTTGTCAGAAAGACTGAAAATCTCCTTTCTTCGACACGTGCATTTCAGGCTCAAATCAGAGGAAACTTCGTGTTGGCCATGTTGTCATACCCATGGATTGCTGATCATTGGCTCGGTGTGACACTAATGCTACCTGATGACTTCAACACTCGTCATCCTTTGGCTTTTCAATATCTAACTCATCTTTCCTAATAACACCCCAACTACCATTTGGGGAAACTCCCATTATGTAGTCTTGGTGGCAGTTAGTGCCTAGAAGTATGTGATACAGGCTCAGTTTAATGAGTGCTTTGCAACTTCAGTCTTGACAGAAGAACCTAGAGCTGGCTGGGGTCTGTCTTTTGCAGGAGCAGTAGTGATGTGTGGACCAGATCCCGCTGCCCTGTCTGTCCTTTGACTATGATTGCCTAGTCCTTAAGACCTCTCCTGTCCCTTCATGCTTCTCAGGTCTGGTCCTCCCTCTTCCCATCCTTTCCGTGATGCCAGATATTCCAATAATTTCTCTTGTTTTGCTCGAGATGTCCAGATTTGGTTTCTTTCACTTATGTTCAAGAATTTTGTCTGACAATAAATATAATAGTAATACTAATCACCATTATTTTTATAACAATAAGCTAACAATTATTGAGCACATTCACAATGCCAAGCACCATTCTTAGCATTTACATGTCTTAATTCCCTCATCCTCGTGAGAGCCATTGAGGTAAGATTTATTGTTCTGGTTTCCAAAGGAGGACAGTTGAATGCAAGAGAGTGCTTAAATTGGCTAATATATGGCAGAGTCAGGATTTGAATCCACCCAATCTCTTAACCAGACTATTCAGAAATTTCTATCAGAGAGTGGAGTTTTGAGTAATAGACCTTTAAGGAAATGTGGGGAATTGGAGACAATCTCAATCTGAGAGAGTGTAGAGGGAACTAAATGTCCTATTATTTTTCTGGGTTGGTAATCCAGTAGCCTGTGGCTTGTAATGACAAGATAGTGAATGGAATGATTGCCTGTGGACATCTATGTTTCAGGATCCATTGAGGATAATGTTCTGGAAGACCATGTTGTCACCACCATAAAAACAGTGTGACAGATATGAAAAAATTGATGGGTAGCTACTTCTGATAACATTGGATGGCTTAAAGTCAGAGAGCGATAAACGCAAATCTCTAAATTCTCAGTTTAAGCCATGGAAAGAAATTTAGGGATGTTCTGTAGCCACAATGAAAGAATTTATTACCTTGCAGCTATAAAGCTATAATAGCCAAAATTCAGAAGCAGATTTTTTTTATTCTAAAAGATGCCAAATTACATCAATTCAATAAATGTTTTGCTATGTAAGTCATTTCCATAAAAATGTGGTCATCCATTAAAAAAGAGTAGGCCGTGGACAGTGGGGTGAAATCCATGAGAGAACTTGCATCTGAAGAACCCAAATCCTCACCCTATACTGTATGGAGTTTCTATTTCCCAAGGGCACAATTTCCCCCTCCTGCTGGGATGATATTGTTCTTCTCTTGCTTCAAGACTATTCTTTTGTCTGAGGAAAGAGTTTTTGAAGGAAGAACTAATTTTCTAAATTTCCTACCTGCCTTGACACTTCACTTCACAGAGAAATAATTGGAGTTAAATCTCAACTTGACTTGAGCACAATTACAAAATCATTCTTTTGATGAGAAGGTTTATATACCATAAGAATTCCAAGCTCTGCTAATGTTATGGGAAAATAATCTGCGGATTGTGTGGGGGGAAAACTGATGGTGCTTGACAAATCAGGGGGAGTATAATTATATATCTGACTGAATTTTTAAAGATGGATGTGCTTAGCAGGCATTTTTGCATCCAGAGCAGGCCTGAGTAGCCCTCTATGGTTCCAATAATTTGTTTGGCTAATTAACCCAAACCCAGTTTCTACTCTAGCCCACGAAATATTGGGCCTGATGAAAACATTTCTTGGCATAGAATAAAAGAACGTGCTATTTTATACATGGAGAATATGGAGTGATCCCTTGGAAGCATCTTACCCAACTACATCATAAACTGTCTTAACAATCTACTGTCTTCAGTAAGATCTTCATCCATACATTGGTAAAGGAAACATCATTTCTGAAGACTGGAGATTCTGGTCAGAGACCAGACAGTAGAAATGGGCTACCTCATTTCATGGTCGACTAGAGCATGCAGAGGTGGCAGAGACCACATAACTCTACTTAACTATCAGAGACAAAATGCGCATTATTTCCATAATGGTCAGTAGGGTCAGCATCCTAATATAAATGGTCTGATCCAAAGAGATTTTTTTCATATAGATTATGGTCTGTGAACTAAAGGATAATTGCTCCTAATAATCTGCTTGCAAATTTTTTTAACTTCTTATCCCTGCATGCTGGGTTTTGCTGATTCAAATGCTTAAGCCTAAAGGTAGGAATGCTTCCAACTTGGATACAATAATGATGTTAGTGAATTGGGTGCCACACTGTCACTATCAGGATCAAAAGGGATTACTGGTCTTGACTATCAAAGAGGTCTTGGCTATCAAAGAAAAATACAGTTTTGTTCTCAAAGGTGCTAAGGAAGAGCATAAATCAAACCCATGTGATATCTGGGAACCTCCTCCTTCTGCCACGTATCTCATTAATGCAACTTCCTATATACAGTACCTCTGGGGGCTCAGTCCCTCCAGTAATAAGTTGTGGGTAACTCAATAAAGCCAGGAACTGCAACCACCTATGCTGACTAAAGCATAAGGAACATGGGATGTGCCAAAGAGAAGGAAATTCAATAATCAATGCGTAGCTGCTTCTGATAACATTGAATGTTGAAAATTAGCAATAAATTCATAATTATTTACAGAAATTAAGACTAGAACCTCGACTACATTTGACTTTCCATTCTATCATGTATATATACATATCTTAACTGAACTCTTCTTTCTCCTCTCTCACCTACTTTGTAGGATGAATCCTTTTTTTAAATCACATCTTGCAAATATGGGAAACATACATCATCTAGAGATCCTGGATTAAGAGATAGGAAGCAGTAACTACTTAATTTAGACAGTTCCCTTTGGGAAGCAGTGAGAGTGATCTCAGTTCTATTACGCTTGTGTTACACAGGAAAAAAATCTGTGGACCCAAATGGGGAGATTGTAAGGAACCCTTGTAATTCTTCACTGTTTAATCTTTAATACTCCTTCCTGTTTGCACCCCACTCTCCATTTTGGGAAGATTCCCATTGTATGTAGTCTGCTGGAGACTGCCTTCCTTTTTGGAAGCTTAATGAGTCAGGTTCTTGCCTGTCCCTGCATCTTACTGCTGCTGAACTACTTGGGACTGGTTTGACCAGCTAAGCACACCTGGAACTTTCAACTTCAAGAAAATGCTCCAAGAATCCGGAGATTGGAGTCAGAGCATTCATCTGAGTAGCAGTGGTGGTGGTCTGAGGCTGGGAGGATGGGGCTCCACAACCTGGATGGGGATTCCTGATGTCTCACAGGAACACTGGGTTCCTTATTTTCCAGACCTGATTCTCCAGGCTTGCTGTGGTTCCACGAGACCTCAATCTTTCCATTAAATTGCCTTTTTGCTTAAGATAGCCAGATTTAGGTTCTGCTGTTTTACCCAGAAATGCCGTTATATAAATTCAAATGATAATTTTAGTTCTTCAGCCTACAAAAAAATATTGTAGTTGAAAGTAGCTCTCTGTCAAAGTTGAAAACTTTATTTTCTGTGAAGAGGTCTTCAAGTACTGTAGAGAACCAAGTTATCTGAATTCAGATGAATACTAATTTACATTCTTGGGATCTGCTCATGCTACCAAATTTCACTTTTTCTCTTTCTGTGTAATATCTCTCTCATCAGAGAATCAGAAGGGCAGAACACCACACTTCTATGTTATCACGCTGTTGACAAATTCTTTCTCAGAGGTATTTGAAAAAGAAGAAGCCAAGTATTGTTCACCATGGTTCTAGCACCAAGGTGTATGACTGGATCAAAACATGGTGATCTCAAACCTGATACTTTGGTTCAGATACTAGGCTCATGAAATGGGGAATTTCTTAGTGTATTTTTTATCCCAAACATACCCCTGATAACTACTACTTTGAATTTTTAAATAACCCATAGTAATGCTTATAAATAAATGTTCCTCTACCCAAATGCATTGTATTAATTAGACCAGAAAGGTTGATTCTGAATTTTTATTTTGTGGTTCCTGTCAGATACCTTTTTACCCATGAAATGTTTCTCCTGTTCCTTCCCAATTTTAAGGAGAAAAGAAAATGACAAAGGGTTTCATTTCTTAGCTTTATCCTGAAGCATCTTTGAGAAGGAAGCAATAAGAAGCTATGTAATATTCACAGCCAACACTCTAGTTTTTTGCTGAATGACTTGCTGTCTGTGCTCAGTCAGAAGCATACAGACAAATAGTGCCTATTTTATGTTTATTTGTTGTTTCTTTTCTCCCTCATCCCTACTTCCTCCTTCTTCTTTTTAAGCTCTCTTTTTACACTTCCCAGCTTGTACTGGTGAGGCCTCTTGTCACTCAGTACAACACAATGAAGCCCTCTGGGACACCTGGGTAGAGGCTCAGTAAGTTAAGTGTCTGCCTTCAGCTAGGTCATGATCCCAGGGTCTGGGATCGAGTCCCGCATCCGGCTCCCTGCTCAGCGGGGAGCCTGCTTCTACCCCTCCCCCTGCTACTCTCTCTTTCCCACTCTCTCCTCTGCCAAATAAAATAAATAAATAAATAGATAAATAAATAAATAAAATAAAATGAAGTCCTCTAGAGAACAAATGGTGTGACAGTCCTCTGGCTAGTCAGAACATCAAACCAAGGTCAGAGTTTATGTGGGACAACGTGCCAACATAAACAGCATCTAGCAGACCTTTTTACTATTCCCTCTGTGATCTCTTGGGACAGTCATCATCCCAAGATTTATCTATCTCAAAGGGAATTCTTAGGTGGGCAGGTGGGGTCAAGGCTAAGCCCAGAGTATCACACACAAATATGCGGAGGCAAGTGTTATACACAGAGCAACACTGAAGTGCCGACACCAGCCCACAGAACGAGGCCTGAAGAGTCTTCTCCCAGGCAGCTGCTGGTCAAGACCCTGAGACAAAGGAGAAAGAGAAAAGTGTCCACAGAGACTGCAAGATGAAGTGAGAACAGAGACTCCTTATCAGACTGGACATGGGACACAGGCTGAGCCACAAGGGTCAATGATCCCATTTGATCCAATATTGGAGCAGGGAGGGCATTGTCAGTATTCCTATGGTTGAAAACCCTCCCCCCCAAATTGAGAAGGTGGAGAGGTAGAGTTCCGATACAATGGTCAAACTTATTGTCCAGAATTCCTCAAAATCTCTAATGTCCGCTGGTTACCTATAGAATGAAATCCTGAATACTTAGGTTGGTTAGGGGGCCTCATTTAACCATGTCTCCCTGACCTCACCCCTCTCTACAACCCTGAGAATCACTGACATTTTGGCCACCCTGTTTGCTTGTGTTGTTCTCACAGCCTGGTGAGTCTTTCTATTTCTTCTCCGTCTTGAGAAAAATCTTATCTCTTAGAAAAGATCCAGCTCCAATATTGTCTCATCAATGATTCTTTGCTCTGAGCCTCCTGGTAAGAATCATGGCTTCCCTACTGGGCTGATGCTTTCCAGCCAGGGGAGGCCTGGCTTCCCAGCCTTGACCACCCTTCTCTCATCCTTACTCATATGACTTGCCTCTACTCAATCTCAACCATGATCCCGACCAGGATTAGGGGAGATTTAAAGAATTCCAGCTGGTCCCTTCAACGTGGAATATCTAAGACTGATATTGACTCTGGGCCCCAATTCCATTAATTGGCTTTATGTTTGGGTCCTAACACATACTCTCAAATTTATAGCCCAGTTTTGGTGATTGTTCTCTGTGCCTCAGAACTTGTTTACCTGACTAGACTGCAAGATAACAGTGTCTATAATGTGGGCAGTCTCAAGAGTCTCATCAGAGAGCAAGTGGCTGTCCCCTTCCCATGTTGATGTCTTTCCCCGACCCTAAGCCTAACAGGGTCATTCTTGTGAGTGGTGACAGATATGCTAGTGCCCTCATAACTCTGCTTCTCTGCTAGCATCTGTGATTATTGGCTGTGCTGGATTCCCCTACTTCTGCTCTGTCATAAGGGAAGACCACAGTGTTACTGGGGGTTGGACCCCGCTGTGATGAGATATTCTATCTCGATTTCTACCTATAGTTGATGGCTGTGCTTCCCATACTCCACATTCTGCTTGCCCAACTAGACTTCCCCTTCCCCCTGAAGCTGAATCTGTCCTTTCGGTGTGACTTTATCCCGGTAGACATGTCTACTTTCAAGTTCCAGCTATTCCCTGTCTGCCCAGTTCAGCCATGGTTGCTCATGTCCAGAAAGACAAAACAACTATATAGCATCTGTTCTGTTCTAGCTTGTGTTTTGTGATTTGTGAATGTGTTTTAATCTGCTCTTTGATGTCACTCAGCTTTATATGCTGCTCGGAACCCCATGTGGAGCTGGGAGTCTGGAGGCATTCCATGTGTGACATTAGGTGATTTAGGAATCCCATGGCAGCATCCTCCTAGACATTAGCTCTGGCTTCTGTTCCAGTGGCATCCGAGTTGAGTCCCTGGCACGCTGTAATCCTTCAGGGAAGTAGGACATATTTATGGGACTCTGCAGTCTTGCTTGTCTATAGCTCATCAGCCATATTTGTCTTCCCCAAGAACAGAGTTTGATTATGTCAGTCCCTTGGCATGTAGACATGACATCCTATAACCCAGAGAACAAAGTTCTGAATTCTTGGGGTGACCTGCATATCCCTTCAGAGGATGCCCCAATTTGCTTTGTGCAAGTTATTTCTGATGACTCCTCTATTAGTCCCTAGTAACAGAGATGAACTGAGTAACTGGATCGTCCACTCACACACTTCAGTTTCCCACTTTTGTGCCTCTGTGTCTATTGTTGTAACTCCTCACTCTTCACCAAGAAAATCCCACTCATCCTTCAAGGTCCATTGCAAACGTTCTGAAGATTTTCCTAATCTCTGCAACTAGAGATGATCTCATTCTCCATTAAACTTGATGATTTTCTCATTGGATTTTTTCTTTTCTTTTTTTTTTTTTTTTTTGCATTCTGTCTTGAATTTCAATTATTTGTGTGCTTTGTGTATTATGTTTGTATTATGTATGTGTTATTTAAATTTTTTTTTATTATTCACTTGACAGAGATCACAAGTAGGCAGAGAGGCAGACAGAGAGAGAGGGGGGAAGAAGGCTCCCCACTGAGCAGAGAGCCCGACGTGGGGCTCGATCCCAGGACCCTGAGATCATGACCTGAGCTGAAGGCAGAGGCTTCAACCCACTGAGCCACCCAGGCGCCCCTGTATGTGTTATTTTAGATGAAGAGTTCCCTGAAGGTCAGGATGGTCATCAACTCTGCTCTTAACTCTTATCCTTGGCACCTATGATGGACATTCAACAATTATTTACTATTTTTATTTTTATTTATTTATTTATTTATTTATTTAACTATTTTTATTTTTATAAAGCCACAAAATATGACCAGTTTCTCAGGGTAGTGTCCCTGTGGAGAATTTTGCTGTCTAGTCCAAACCTGGATACTGAATTTTAAAATAGTGATATTTTAAATTTATCCTGCATTATAAGGCTTGAGATGAGGAATTACAATAAAATTTGAAAACTTGTTATTTTTGCCTAAATCTTTGCATCAAACACATCACCTTATTTATTCTAAACCTTCTCTGAGTCTGTAAAAGAGAGGATGACTTAGAAAATATTTGAATACTCATAGAAAAACCTTGTCTTTCTATTGGAAATATTTGCATCTATTATAACTTTATAGTGTTTTCCTGTGAGTTTTAAAAGTAACTTTTAAAGTAACTTTCACATGATGCTTCTTAGTTTTAATGGAAATGTTATTAAATTGAAGTAGTAACTAATCCATGATAATGAATTCTTTTGGGATTATAGCATACATCCTTAACTGTTCCATTGTAATTTGAATAAACATATCACTTTTCATATGGTGTAACAATCTCCCAATAGTGTAATTGCATTAACACTTTTTTCACCTTTTGTATTGTTTTCATATTTTCAACTTCTCAATATGAAATAAATCACAATACAGTATTGTCACTTTTGTTTTGAACTATGAATTGACATATAAAGAATGTAAGAAAAGAAGTACAAAAAGTCTATAATTTTATTTTTTTAAAGATGTTATTTATTTGACAGAGAGATCACAAGTAGGCAGAGAGGCCGGTAGAGAGGGGTGGTGGCGGGGGAAGCAGGCTCCCTGCTGAGCGGAGAGCCTGATTCAGGGCTCCATCCTAGGACCCTGGAATCATGAGCTGAGCCGAAGGCAGAAACTTTAACCCACTAAGCCACCCAGGCATCCCCAATCTATTATTTTTTAAAGATAGTTTCCATTGCCAATGCTCTTCCTTCCTAACAATAGATCCAAACTGTATCACCCGTCGTTTTCCTTCAGCCAGAGGAATGGTCAGGGTCATTTCCTATGAGAGAGGTCTGCTGACAACACATTCTATCAGCTTTTTATTTGAAGGTAAGTTATTTCACCTGCACTTCAGAAGATGTTTTTACCAGATTTGGAATGCTTGATTGAGAGGTTTTTTTTCTTTCAACATTTTAAAGATGTGGTTCCATTGTCTTCTGGATTCTACTTTTTCTGATGGAGAAGGAAACCATAAGTATTGTTGTTATCTTTATGGGATGAATTTTTTTTTTTTAAAGATTTTATTTAATTATTTGTCAGAGAGAGAGAGGGAGAGAGAGCAAGCACAGGCAGACAGAATGGCAGGCAGAGGCAGAGGGAGAAGCAGGCTCCCTGATGAGCAAGGAGCCCGATGTGGGACTCGATCCCAGGACGCTGGGATCATGACCTGAGCCGAAGGCAGCTGCTTAACCAACTGAGCCACCCAGGCGTCCCTGGAATGAATTTTTTTAAACCATGGTTGCTTTTAAGATTTTCTTTCCATCTTTTGTTTTTAGAAGCTTCCTTATGATCTTATCAGATGTGATTTTATTTCTTTTTATCCTGCTTGGCTTTCACTGAGTATCCTGGATTCGTGGGTTGCTGATTTCAATGAAATTTAGAAAATTTTTGTCCTTATTTCTTCAAATATAATTTTCTGCCTAATTCGTTCTCTTCTTTCCTTTTGGAACTCCCATTACATGCATATTAGACTGCTTGATATCATTTGACAGGCAATTCAGGTTCCTTTTATTTTTAAAAAGTCTTTTCTTTTCTGTGCCTCAGTTTGGGTGACTTCTATCTTCAAAGTCACTAATGCTTTCTCTTGGTATGGCCAAATATCTTTTAATGCCATCCAATGAATGTTTTATTCCAAATATTATACTTTTTAGTTCTAATATTTCCATTTAGTTATTTTCTTTCTCAAATTTTCTACAAATTCCTTATATCTCCTAAAATTCCCTACCTCACCTCTCCTACTAATCTTTTCCTATAGGTGCTTTAAGTATTTTAGTTATTTCAAAATCTCTTTATGTTAATTTGAACATCTACACCGTCTATTAGCCTGTTTCTATTAACTAAAATTTTTCTCTTGATTATGAGCTACATTTAGTGATTTTTAATTACATAGTTGGTGTTGTGATAGTCCATTATGGACAACCTGAATTGTGTTATTTTTTTCTGAAGAGTGTGTGATTTTTGTTCTAACAGGTAGTTGTATTATTGGAAAATCCCCTTGAGCTGGGAAATCTTGGTTTTAGCCTTTCTTAAGTGTAGGTTTATTTTAGTTTTGTCATTTGTCCCAAGGAAAATTTCTTAGTCTGAGGAAAAAGACTTTTTTTTCAGGGTCTATTTAGTAGCTTAATTGAAGTATAATTTACATGCCAAAAAATTCATCTATTATAAGTGCATAATTCAGTGATTTTTCACAAATTAATAGAGCTGTACAATTACCACAAGCCAATTTTTAAAAATTGTGGTAAAATATACATAACATAAAAGTTGCAATTTTGTCCATTTTTAAGTGTACAGTTCAGTGGCATTAAATACATTCACATTCACATTGTTGGGCAATTATTTCTACCATCTATCTCTGGAACCCCTTTATATTTTGCAAAACTGAAATTCTATGCCTGCCAAACAACAATTCCCCATTCCTCTCTCCTCCCAGGCCCAGAAAACCATCATTTTACTTTTTGTCTCTGTGAATTTGATGACTCTAGGTACTTCATATAAATGGAATCATACAGTATTTGTCCTTTTGTGACTGGCTTATTTCACTTAACATAATGTCCTCAAGGTTCCTCTATGTTGTAGCACATGTCAGAATTTCCTTCATTTTAAAATAGAATAATCCATATATATATACACACACACACACATATATATATATATATATGACATTTTGTTCATCCATATATATATGAATAATTCATATATATGACATTTTGTTTATCCACCATCCAGTTTTAGGACATTTCCATCACTTCAAAATGCTGCCTTGTGCCTATTTAGTTAATCCCCACCACTACACTCAGTCCTAGGCAACCACTGATCTGTTTTCTGTCTCTATAAATTTATTTTCTCTAACTATGCAATAAATGAATCCCACAGTATGTAGTCCTTTGCATCTGGCTTCTTTCATTTAGCATATTTTGGAGGTTGAGAGTAAGTCTTCACTCCTAATGCGTGTCCCTTGTGCAGTTTTAATGGAAGCCTGGGACATTCACCAAATGCTTCTAATTGGGTGGGTCTTGAAGTCTAAACTCTGTGTTCTCTATGGTGAGTGGCCACTGAAACCAATGAGCAGGTCTTTCAGCTTTTCCAGCTATCTCTTTCCTTCTGAGTTTCTTAGAATCTTATCCTGATTGGTACAGTTCAGAGGTTAACCAAGAATTTGAGGGAAGTTAATACACAGATTTTGGGGCTTCTATTACTCTGATTCCTTCCTTTTTGAGATTTGTTCTCTCAATTTCCAGCTACTGTGGTAGTCCAGGCTACTTAGTCAGGCTACTAAGATTAGGGATTTCTATTGGAGATCATCTTCCATGCCCTGGATTGAAGTGTGTCCCCCACCCCCATCCAGGGAAAAATTGAATAATGTGGGTCTTACCCATATCTTTGCTTCTTTTAAGTGTTGAATAACTTCTCAATTCTGCTTCCTTTTGGACTTTCTCTAGTGACTTTGAACAAGTAATCTTTACATTTTGTCTAGAATATATAATTGTAGTTAGTAGGACAGTTAGTCTGAAAACAAGATATTTCACCATTACCAGAGCCATTTTATGACAAGATTTCATTCGTGTGAAAAATAAGAACTAAGAGATTCAAAACCATTAATTAAGATATCATTAGTTCAGAATTTGTGATGATTCAGGCAGAACTTTAGCCATAATTTCTTGAAGGAAATGAATATTATAAATAAGATCACAAGAATAGTTTCTAAACTACCCACAGGGATGAAATCCTATATCCTTCTGGACAGGACACCTCTGAGTCATGGAGTTTAGCAAAACATCCAGACAGGACTGGTGACCTTAAGTTCTATGAGAGATGTCATGGATCAGTTTCTGATGGAACTCATTTAAGAGCAAACTAGTGGATCAGTGAGTGTCCTTTGTATGTGGGAAGAAGAGGCTGGAGTTAAACTGAGCCTCAGAGCTTAGCCGTTTTAGGTTTCCACTGCCTCCTCTTTGGTCTGATAGAACGGTCAGTTTCTCACATGTGTCATCTAGTTCATGCTTAACTGCTCAAGTGGCAGCTGCAAGCAGAGTTTCTGATGATCTCCTGCTGAACATGACCCATTGGCCGTGGACAGTTGTCACTTAGGCAGAATTTGTACCCCTGATGAGAAGGCACAGCTAAATGCTGCTCTGATTATCCAGTTGAAGATCCTTTATTATACACTAAACGGCCATCTAATTTAGTTGTGACAGAAGAGGACCAAAAAATAGAATATCTTTGAAGGTTCAAAATAATTCTGACTCATCAACTTACTCACAGACCCATGAATTTACTCTCAAAATAAGGTCTTACTGGAAATGGATATACCAATATATTCACAGAGATTATTTCTTGGTATTTGGTCTATGGATGATTTTTATTCCCTTATTTGTACCTTCTGGACTTTCTGTATTCTCAAAAATAATAAAAATTACTTTTGGACTCAGATTTTTACAAAATGAGGGATATGGTAGCCTGGCTCTCTAAGTGTCCTACTTTCAGCCAAGACCCTAAGGCCTGCTTCAGAAAGCCATAAACCATCCCTCATGCCTAAGACCATCCAAAAATTCAAACAGACCCAGAATTGCAATTTTTCTCTGAAACCTGTCCAGCTACTCAGTTTCTTATAAATATCAAGAACCAAATATATATATATATATATGTATATATATATATACACAACACACACACATACTATATATATATATATATATATATATATATATACACATAGAGAGAGAGAGAGATACAGATATATATATATACAGATATATATATATATATATATATATATATATATATATATATATATCTCCAGAACCAGATATATAATTTTTCACTTAAACCAACACGTGGTAGACATCTAATAAACATCTGATGAATAAATGCATGAAAGAATAAATGAATGAATGGATAACCTACTTGGTCAGAAGTTTTTCAACTGCAAATTTCTGAAAACTGAATATAAATGGGGCACTAGTAATTACTGTACCTGGAAGGATAAGGGTCAAGCTGTGCTCGGGTATATTTTTCCTTAGCTTAGCCACCGAGGAACTGGCTTTAGATTCTCTCTGTTTCCTCTACAGGTATATGCCCCACAAATGTGATGTTAGATTCTTAGAGATTCTAATTCAAACTAAAAGAAGAACTTTGTTTCCCCTCCAATCTGGGGATTCCAGGTACACACCCAATAGGACCACCGCGAGTCCTAACCCACCCTTGTAGTCAGCCCCTCCAGACACCACAGAACTGGGAAGAATCCCTCAGAGGAAAGGAGTGGGAGGCACAAATACCAGGAGAAGTAAGGAGGGGACAGACTGGGCAGACAAAGCCAGCACATCCTCTAGAGAAGAATTATTAATAATGAAAATGGCAACAGTGATAGTAACTGTGATTTATCATAGGCAGGTATCCACCGGAGCCCTTCACACCATTTATCTCAAAACCATCCCATATCCCTGCAGGTGCTAAGGATCAGAGCCATTAAGTGACCCAGCCGAGAACAAAGTAAATGATGGACAACCAAGAGGCAAACACTTAATGGACAATAATGGAGAGAGTACAAATGCATTGAGGTGATTTAAACTTAGACCTGCCCACTGATAGCATGCCTGACTGCTTTTTCTTTTTTCAAAAAAGGGAAGAAAGTCATCCCTGAATAAAATTTAGGAGTATGTTGCTGACATACATTTTAATTTATAAATTTATATTTTCATTGTGACTCTGGCAGGGAAATATTCTAGTTTTTCATATGACTTCATTCTTTTTAAGTTAAGGTGATTCATTAATCATATAACTGAACAACTTGGTTTTTATGGTTTTAAAAAATATAAGTTAAGTGTTTTTATTCAAGCAAATCCAGAAATTAAGAAAAATCACTAAACCAGGCATGTGCCCTCCTTTGGGGTTTGGGAGATGTTGATGATATATGACTTTCATTTTAAAAATATATGTTTGTACAAAGCCTCTCATAGAAAGGTAGTGTACCCAGTGGCTCAGAGCATGGGGTCTGAGGCCAGATCTAGGTTGGAATCCAGAATCCTAATCCTGTTTTACCAGCCGTGTGAGCTTGGACAGATTATCTAACCGTTCGGTGTCTTGCTCTCCTCCTATGTGGAATGGAGATAAGAATGCAACCTCTGTTGTAGGGCTGCTGTGTGGATTACAATGCTTGCTTCCATCCATCAAAGATGTTGGAGCAATGCTTGGCTAAATAGATTACCATCTATTTATTTATTTTATTAGTGCCTTGATTGCATTTGTATAGGGGCTTTTTGTGGGCTCTTCATTATTGTTTTACTCCTGGGTTTTTTGTTTGTTTGTTTTAGAGAGAGAGAGGACGGGTGCGAAGGGCAGAGGGTGAGGGAGAGAAGGAATCTTAAGTTGATTCCATGCCCAGTGCAGAGCCCCCTGTGGGCTTGATCCCACCACCCTGAGATCATGACCTGAGCTAAAATCAAGAGTCAGGTGCTCAACTGACTGAGCCACCCAGGTGCCTCTGGTTTTTATCACAGATCCACATCAAAGAGGAAATAAGGTTGCCCCCCTCATTAGAGAGGCTGCATTTATTCCTTGATTCACAGTGGTGTCAGGGAAATCATCTCATGGGTCTGGGCTGCTGAAGAAGCGAGTGTCCTTACAAACATCACCCACCTCACTCGATTGTATTCCACAGGGCTGAACTCTGCAGTCAAGACTGTTCATCAGCGAGAAGATGAAAATATGCCTTATGGTAAGGATACTGCCAGTCTCAAGAGTGAGGGAAAGGAAGAGGCGGAGTCTTCAGGCCAGAGAGTGTACTGCATCCAAGAAATGAGAAATGAGTTGGCAACTGGAGAACGAGGTCTCTTCCATCAAGAACGCCAGTTGCCAAAGTAAAATAAGGTAAGAGGAACCCTTACACTGACAATATGTTTCAAAGCTGGCAGATTGAATTTAAAGGACTTACTTTAAGTTAATCATGTGAGAATATTGAAGTCTAAATCATGAAAACTGACTATTCAGTTGCAGTCGTGTTTGCGTATCAGTTACTTATTGAGAAGATAAAGGCCAGTTCTTTCTTCAGCGTTGGCTGAAAGTCGGTTGAGATCGGAGACTCAGGAGGAAATGAATAGAAGTAATGAAGCAAGACATACTTCTTCCCACATGCCGGCAGCTTTCTCAGGTTGCCAGTTGTGAGTAATATAAAGCATATGCAAGCAGGCAGTTAACTCTATCAAGATGAGCCTAGCCCCAGAGGGAGTGGTGGTGAAGTTGAAGCTCCCACCAGTGAGCTGTTCTCTTGTTCCAACATGTATTTAGGTATCACGCTTACCCTTCCCCCGGTCATAATTTTAATGGGTTTTGATTTCCTCATTCTCCCAAAACCTTGAGGGGGAAATATGATCATCCTGAATGGACTACTTACTTTTAGCTATAAACTTGTGCTTTATTGTCTTAAAAAAAAATCATGAACAACAACAACAAAAAAGCCGGGAAGAGATAAATTTGCATTTTGAAAAAGAAAAAAAAATTGAACACATCTTTTGCTTTGAAATTTTTCCCCCTTGAGATGAATACCCATCCTTCATAAATAGTCACTCAAGTCTGTTTTGACAATCAACCTATATAAAGAAGATTCTAAAACACAACCTGGAAGTTTTAAATACCTTCTTCTTCTTCTTCTTCTTCTTCTTCTTCTTCTTCTTCTTCTTCTTCTTCTTCTTCTTCTTCTTCTTCTTCTCCTTCTCCTTCTTCTCCTTCTCCACACACACATACTATATATATATATATATATATATATATATATACACATAGAGAGAGAGAGAGATACAGATATATATATATATATATATATATATATATATATATATATATATATATATATATATATATCTCCAGAACCAGATATATAATTTTTCACTTAAACCAACACGTGGTAGACATCTAATAAACATCTGATGAATAAATGCATGAAAGAATAAATGAATGAATGGATAACCTACTTGGTCAGAAGTTTTTCAACTGCAAATTTCTGAAAACTGAATATAAATGGGGCACTAGTAATTACTGTACCTGGAAGGATAAGGGTCAAGCTGTGCTCGGGTATATTTTTCCTTAGCTTAGCCACCGAGGAACTGGCTTTAGATTCTCTCTGTTTCCTCTACAGGTATATGCCCCACAAATGTGATGTTAGATTCTTAGAGATTCTAATTCAAACTAAAAGAAGAACTTTGTTTCCCCTCCAATCTGGGGATTCCAGGTACACACCCAATAGGACCACCGCGAGTCCTAACCCACCCTTGTAGTCAGCCCCTCCAGACACCACAGAACTGGGAAGAATCCCTCAGAGGAAAGGAGTGGGAGGCACAAATACCAGGAGAAGTAAGGAGGGGACAGACTGGGCAGACAAAGCCAGCACATCCTCTAGAGAAGAATTATTAATAATGAAAATGGCAACAGTGATAGTAACTGTGATTTATCATAGGCAGGTATCCACCGGAGCCCTTCACACCATTTATCTCAAAACCATCCCATATCCCTGCAGGTGCTAAGGATCAGAGCCATTAAGTGACCCAGCCGAGAACAAAGTAAATGATGGACAACCAAGAGGCAAACACTTAATGGACAATAATGGAGAGAGTACAAATGCATTGAGGTGATTTAAACTTAGACCTGCCCACTGATAGCATGCCTGACTGCTTTTTCTTTTTTCAAAAAAGGGAAGAAAGTCATCCCTGAATAAAATTTAGGAGTATGTTGCTGACATACATTTTAATTTATAAATTTATATTTTCATTGTGACTCTGGCAGGGAAATATTCTAGTTTTTCATATGACTTCATTCTTTTTAAGTTAAGGTGATTCATTAATCATATAACTGAACAACTTGGTTTTTATGGTTTTAAAAAATATAAGTTAAGTGTTTTTATTCAAGCAAATCCAGAAATTAAGAAAAATCACTAAACCAGGCATGTGCCCTCCTTTGGGGTTTGGGAGATGTTGATGATATATGACTTTCATTTTAAAAATATATGTTTGTACAAAGCCTCTCATAGAAAGGTAGTGTACCCAGTGGCTCAGAGCATGGGGTCTGAGGCCAGATCTAGGTTGGAATCCAGAATCCTAATCCTGTTTTACCAGCCGTGTGAGCTTGGACAGATTATCTAACCGTTCGGTGTCTTGCTCTCCTCCTATGTGGAATGGAGATAAGAATGCAACCTCTGTTGTAGGGCTGCTGTGTGGATTACAATGCTTGCTTCCATCCATCAAAGATGTTGGAGCAATGCTTGGCTAAATAGATTACCATCTATTTATTTATTTTATTAGTGCCTTGATTGCATTTGTATAGGGGCTTTTTGTGGGCTCTTCATTATTGTTTTACTCCTGGGTTTTTTGTTTGTTTGTTTTAGAGAGAGAGAGGACGGGTGCGAAGGGCAGAGGGTGAGGGAGAGAAGGAATCTTAAGTTGATTCCATGCCCAGTGCAGAGCCCCCTGTGGGCTTGATCCCACCACCCTGAGATCATGACCTGAGCTAAAATCAAGAGTCAGGTGCTCAACTGACTGAGCCACCCAGGTGCCTCTGGTTTTTATCACAGATCCACATCAAAGAGGAAATAAGGTTGCCCCCCTCATTAGAGAGGCTGCATTTATTCCTTGATTCACAGTGGTGTCAGGGAAATCATCTCATGGGTCTGGGCTGCTGAAGAAGCGAGTGTCCTTACAAACATCACCCACCTCACTCGATTGTATTCCACAGGGCTGAACTCTGCAGTCAAGACTGTTCATCAGCGAGAAGATGAAAATATGCCTTATGGTAAGGATACTGCCAGTCTCAAGAGTGAGGGAAAGGAAGAGGCGGAGTCTTCAGGCCAGAGAGTGTACTGCATCCAAGAAATGAGAAATGAGTTGGCAACTGGAGAACGAGGTCTCTTCCATCAAGAACGCCAGTTGCCAAAGTAAAATAAGGTAAGAGGAACCCTTACACTGACAATATGTTTCAAAGCTGGCAGATTGAATTTAAAGGACTTACTTTAAGTTAATCATGTGAGAATATTGAAGTCTAAATCATGAAAACTGACTATTCAGTTGCAGTCGTGTTTGCGTATCAGTTACTTATTGAGAAGATAAAGGCCAGTTCTTTCTTCAGCGTTGGCTGAAAGTCGGTTGAGATCGGAGACTCAGGAGGAAATGAATAGAAGTAATGAAGCAAGACATACTTCTTCCCACATGCCGGCAGCTTTCTCAGGTTGCCAGTTGTGAGTAATATAAAGCATATGCAAGCAGGCAGTTAACTCTATCAAGATGAGCCTAGCCCCAGAGGGAGTGGTGGTGAAGTTGAAGCTCCCACCAGTGAGCTGTTCTCTTGTTCCAACATGTATTTAGGTATCACGCTTACCCTTCCCCCGGTCATAATTTTAATGGGTTTTGATTTCCTCATTCTCCCAAAACCTTGAGGGGGAAATATGATCATCCTGAATGGACTACTTACTTTTAGCTATAAACTTGTGCTTTATTGTCTTAAAAAAAAATCATGAACAACAACAACAAAAAAGCCGGGAAGAGATAAATTTGCATTTTGAAAAAGAAAAAAAAATTGAACACATCTTTTGCTTTGAAATTTTTCCCCCTTGAGATGAATACCCATCCTTCATAAATAGTCACTCAAGTCTGTTTTGACAATCAACCTATATAAAGAAGATTCTAAAACACAACCTGGAAGTTTTAAATACCTTCTTCTTCTTCTTCTTCTTCTTCTTCTTCTTCTTCTTCTTCTTCTTCTTCTCCTTCTCCTTCTTCTCCTTCTCCTTGTTCTCCTTTTTCTCCCTCTCCTTCTCCTTCCTCTCCTTCTCCTTCTTCTCCTTCTCCTCCTCCTTCTTCTTCTCCTTCTTCTCCTTCTTCTTCTCCTTCTCCTCCTTCTTCTTCTTCTCCTTCTCCTTCTTCTCCTTCTTCTTCTCCTTCTCCTCCTCCTTCTTCTTCTCCTTCTCCTTCTTCTTCTTCTCCTTCTTCTCCTTCTCCTCCTCCTTCTTCTTCTTCCTTCTCCTTCTTCTCCTTCTCTCTTCTCCTTCTTCTCCTTCTCCTCCTCCTTCTTCTTCTCCTTCTCCTCCTCCTTCTTCTTCTCCTTCTCCTTCTTCTCCTTCTTGTTCTTCTCCTTCTTCTTCTTCCTCTTCTTCTTCTTCCTCTTCTTCTTCTTTTTTAAGATTTATTTATTTCTTAGAGAGAGAGAGAGCTTGAGCAGGAGGGGTGGAGGAAGAGAGAATCTTAAGCAGATTCTATGCTGAGCATGAGCCCAATGCCAGACTCCGTCTCTTGACCCTGAGCTGAAACCAACAGTCAGTGGCTTGATCGACTGCACCACCCAGGTGCCCACTGGAAGTTTTAAATATCTTCTATGAATGAAAAGGCTTCACTGTTCTCAGAGCACCCACAAATACACCTTTGAATTTTTTCACTTTTCTTTTTCTTTAACCTGGTCTGAGCCCTACCTCTTTCCCACTCCCAAGAAATAAGAGTTCATTCAACATTCCAAATGCTCATGGCAATGAACTGGGGATTTGGATGGAGGGCAAATGAAGGAAGGGAAAACTCTTCTGCTCGTGGAGTTCACATTCTAAGATTGCAAAAGCTTAGTTTCTGAAAGAAATCACTGGTCAAGATATTAGTCAAAAGAATTTTGGAAGATTCTTGGGAAGGGTCAGTATAACAGGGTTCTATGAAAATATTCCAATGATTAAATTTTAGGTTTAAAGAGCTATAAATATCAGGGTAGACCATGTACACATTTTTAAAAACTTATCATTGATTTTTTTTCCTCTATCCCATTTCTTCCAAACACTAATAATCTTGACTTAGGCTTCTGATGGGTTAAAAATATATTCTGACTAACATTAAGGCCGGAATTCCACCACAGTGCTCTTATATGAATAATGCCACCCCATCCCAAATTGAAGCATGGGAAATTTGCAATTCCCTCAGAGGATTGTAAATGAGCCCATTGTCAAGCTGCCAAAATAAATTAACTGGGTTTAAAATTTTCCATAATATCTATCAGAAATTCCAATGACTAGTAATTAAAGCAGTCCTTGCTCTCTTGTGACTCAAGCAGTGTGACAAAACAGTCCTAATGTGTCACCTCTCTGCTTCTGCCTGTTTGATTATGTTGAGCTGGGCACCAGGTGGCTTATCCTCTAGGGTGTCTTACAGTCTATTAAATTCTAAGTGTGAAATAGAAATAAAACTCAATAAATATTTTATGGTATGTGTGAGTATATATTCCTCGAAGCCATCCTGGACCCTTGAGTTTTATACAGACAGCATTTTCTATAATAAAATAGTTTGTTATCATTATAGAAAAAAATTTAAAATGCGCAAGAGGGAAAAACTACCCTCCATCCATTGCCCAGAGATAATCACTTCTAATACTATTTTTGTGTATTTAGGCCCTGAGATTTTGCTGTATATTCAGAAATAATTGTGATCATATGACCTATAAATTACACAAATGGATTTTAAATCATCTTTTTTAAAAGTGATATGGTAACATTACTGAGCATTCGGAAAATAGAGAAAAAGATATAAGTAACTAGAATCCCACCCAGCGATAACCACGATTAATATTTTACTTCTAATTATAATCTCTTTTCTTTGCATATTCCTATATATTTAAAGGTACACAATAGTGATTTTTTGGCATAATGAGCAGAAAAATAATTCAAATAATTTTGATGGATGATAAGATGCAGAGTGGCAAGTGAGAGATAATAAGTTTACTTATCTTTCATAGAAAAACTCAACAATTCAGATCATTAAAAATGAATTTTAAAGAAATAAAAAATAAGTTTTCAGGTTACTTGGCTAAGAAACTGGTACCTACTCTTCTTTTTCCAGGAAACTGATTTTGTTTGTTGAAGACAGAGGAGACAGGATAATTCTGATTTGGGGACTTCTCCCTGTCCAGTGTTTAACCACTGTTAGCAAGAACTGGAACCTGACTTCCACAGGTAGTCTTCTAAATGTTTTAAATGGTCATCAACCACAGCAAGTGAAGGATTCCAGCTGAACTCAGGGGTGAACAATGAGGCTCAGGAAGCACCCTTTCTGGAATTATGGAAAACACACAAACAAACCCAGAAGTAGAAGAGAAATATTTGAGAAGGTCTAACTCTATAAAGACTTGTTCTCAGGCTGGTGAATGCTTCTGACAACATATATTCAATTGCATTTCTAAGACTGGAACTCAAACTACATTAAGTCAAGTCTCAAGAGCCCTTTATATAGTCAGACTATTACGGAGTTTTGAAATTTTTGATTCATCTTGGAGTATTCTATTAAGCTTTTTTTCCCAAGAGAAGTACACGTGTAGACTTTTGGGGCATTTTCATATCAGAGAATGTCTTTGTGGATGTTCCTGAGTCATAATCCTGTCCTTATAAACTCCATAGCCATTTCTCTAATGTGTTTTGCCAATTGGGGTTGCTGGGGAGACATCTTAAGTCAGCATTTTGGAGGTGTATTTGTAAACAATTGGTAATTTCTTCTTGATCTCTTGTCCATATTTTTTCCTCCTTATTTTTCAATCTTGGTCCATTAAACTCACATTTGGATTCTGATATTGAAAGTAAAGAACTGGCTTGCCTTTCATCCCAAAGCATTCATTAAGGAGTTGTAGACAAAGACTATATGTGCAATAAGATACTATGTTACACATATATCTATGTAAGACACGTGGGTTCTCATGTCCAGATAGGATATTCTCACCAACCCTCAACTGAATAGCTTCAATAGGCTGTTTCAAAGACAGGCATCACTTATGCTGATGGCCTCTAGCTGGGGTGGGTTTTAGGGGCCATGGTGAGACTGAAGTTTAAGTTTAAGGATTAGTCTTTGTGACTGGATGTTTCCTCTATTTATTGATAGAATTCATGCCAAGATTGAGAGAAGTATTTTGCAGTGAAGTCCTGACTAATCAGAGTAGGAGAAACATGTGGCTTGGAATCTATTACTGACCAAAATGAATTTTTGAACATCACAAGTAAAGCAGCAGATGAGTGTGTGGGGTGAACACTGGGGACTGCAAACAACTTGGTCTAATTACATGGTGGTAACTGAGTTTTCTACTCAGGTCATAACACCATCACTTAATTGATTTAGCTTGTATCTCAGTAAACTCCCTGCATCTTGATATTGAAGTTATTTTATCAATTTTTAAAAAAAATTTTTACTTGTGCCTTACTGCTTTTCATATAGTAGTTTTCTTCCAGAAACACAAATACGATCCTTAAGAAATAACTTATTTTTAGGTTCTGAGTAAGTATTATCCTCTAATTAAAAAAAAATTCTCTTTCTCCCTTTCCTTTGCAATCTGGGAGAGCTCAAGTTGGTTTTCTGTATCACCAGCTCACTTTTCTGCTGTGTGCATTCTGCTTTTTACTGCCAGAAAGACATCTTTCAGTTCTGTCTCAGGCAGCTAAACCAAAATACCATGGATCTGGTGGCTTATAAATAACAGAAATTTATTGCTCATGGTTTTGGAGGTTGTAAGTCTGAGATCAGGTGCCGGCATGATCAGATGAGAGCCTCCTTCTGGGTCACGACTTCTTCCTGTGTCCTCACAGGGCAGAAGGAGCAAGGGAGCTCTATGAGATGTCCTATAAGGGCACTAACCCCATCCATAAGGGCCCCATCCTTATGACCTAAACACCCTCCAAAAGCCCCACCTCCTAATACCACCTTTGGAGGTTAGGATTTCAACCCAGGAATTTTGGGTGGACACGAACATTCAGACAATAGAAGTTCTATTGTACTTTTGTTTCCTTACAGGCCTTTATTATCTCAGCCAACTCCTTTTTCATGTACTTCTGATTTTCTTTTAATCTCAACTGGTTTTCTATTATTTTTGGCTCCTTTTTCACTGAGGGAGTGTGTTTTTGCAATCTACTAAGGATACCAAAACAATTCAGAAGGTGTTTGCCTCATGTGTTATATATTTTTAAAAATTCAATCTTACTCTGAATCTTGAGGACAGAAGCTCCATGCAGCTCTTAAATTCATAGCTGAGACAGCAGAACTCTAGATTCAATGTCTGTCCACAGACAGGGTGTGGATGCCCTGGGTGTGACTCCTGGCCATATGGATGCTGGTGGACATTTTTAAAGACATTAAAAATATCTTAGATCTACAGCTGAGGGGTCACATCCACATGTACATCTTCTAACCCAATTTCCAAGCTTTGGCATATTCATGTAGTTCCAGGGTGGCTCTGTGATATGGAGATGGGATTTTTTTTTTCCCTGACCCTACTGCCTTTCAACTAGATACTCTGAGCAAATAAAATACAAGAAAATATGAGATACACTAATACCAAACTTTCTGTTTCTGTCTGAACAACAGCACTGGAAGGAAGAACACTTCCTGGTGCCAACTTCTCTCCCCCCACTTTATACCTTATTGAATCTAGCAGCTGCAGCTTCTGAAAGGATAGATAAGTAAGGGTCGGGGTAGCCCACCTACTCTGGCTGCTCCCTACCATGGGCTGTAGGTATGGCTGCCTCCAGCAGAAGGTAATGTCTGGGGGGTGCGGTTGCTCATTTCAGAACCAATGGTTTAATAAAAGTATGGAAACTTTTCCCCTGCCATTCAGATGTCTATTCCAGTAGTCCTTCTGATACAAAAAGACTAAACCTTTGCAACATTAAAAATAGGTAAATGCCATAGATGAAATCCAATTTAAAGTTGGCTATATGACTACTGAGTCTTTGAGATTGTGTTATTCCTGTGCTGTGTCTCTTGGTTGATAATCTTCTGTAAAGGTAATTTGTAATAATTATTCAATGATTTGAAACAGGACTTATTTCTAATATGTTCATGTTGCATTTCTAGATATTACAGAATGGCATGATTTTTCATTTGCTAAGGCAAATGACTTGATGCTAAAGGTCACAGTAAGAATACTTTAACATTGGTGGAAATTGCAGTTTATAGAGGATGTGAAGCAAGGAAAATCTTAGGCATATTGCAAAGGGATTATAAACTCTGCTGATAATTCTTCCTGTGTCCTAGACCCAATATTTGACTCCAGTATTTCAGGGAGCTTAGAAAGCTGAAGACAGAAAGATCACACATTACGTATGTAATGTTTCTGCTTCTGTTGATACTCATATTCCAAGGGGTGTGATGTGGTTTCAGTTTAATAGTAATCACTGTGAGAGTAACTGTAACAGTTAACACTCAGACACAGTGTTTGTTCAAACTGTTTTTTTCAGTTCTTGTCCCCAAAATTAATCTTCTAGTTGAAAGCTTCTACATTGGTTTTTGGTTTCAAAAAGAATTTTCTAAAACAACACTTTTTTTCCAGCTATTTTAAAGACATTAAAAATATCTTTCCCATATTTTTAAGAAAGAGCTAAACCCATTCTGAGCTCAGATCAGACCTCATGTTTAAATTAGGAATTGGGGCACCTGGGTGGCTCAGTGGGTTAAGCCTCTGCCTTTGGCTCAGGTCATGATCTCAGGGTCCTGGGATCAAGACCCGCATCAGATTCTCTGCTCAGCCAGGAGCTTGCTCCCCCTCTCTCTGCCTGCTTCTATGCCTACTTGCAATCTCTCTCTCTTTGTCAAATAAATAAATAAAATCTTTTAAAAAATAAAATAAATTAGGAATTAAGATGGGGCATCTGGGTAGCTCAGTCAGTTAAGCATCTGCCTTTGGCTCAAGGTCCTGGGATCGAGTCCTGCATCAGGTTCCCTGCTCATCAGGGAGTCTGCTTCTCCCTCTGCTTCTCCCCCTGCTTGTGCTCTCTCTCTCAAATAAATAAATAAAACCTTTTAAATTAGGAATCAAGGAAAAGAGATCTGCATCAATCTGGAGGGTAGTCAGTATATTTAAGGGGAATCCGTGACAGTTGCACATCTTTTTGTGTATTTTCAGTTATGAATGCATGGTTTTACTGTTTGTTTGCAATCCATTTTTGCATGTATAATTTGCATGTGCCATTTAATACAAGGGATGAGGGCAAGAAGAAATTAGGTGATAATCTGCTGTCGACATCCATCCATCACTGTGTGCACTTACTGAAGGGCTGTGCTGATTCTTATTCCACATCCCCCGCCCCCGGCACCCCGCCTGGTCATATGGATGCTGGTGGAACTAGCCTCATCTAGTTCCAGGGACTGGGGAAGAGTAGATTTGCAGAATGGTCCTAGATAGACCTATAGCCTGAGGAGCTGTTTGTGATCACAGCTGTGAATGTATGATTCCGGGATGACACCCACACACATTTGCTCTCCACTCAAACCTCATGTAGTCTTTTTATAACTGAACTCTTATGGCCCTTATGGTCTACCCAGTTCCTCTGGATTCCTTATTATGTATTGCAATATTATTTAACATTTTGGTATATTGAAATTTTTTCTTTTTAAAAATTTTTAATTTATTTTTTAAATTTCTTTTCAGTGTTCCAGAATTCATTGCTTATGCACCACACCCAGTGCTCCATGCAATACATGCCCTCCACAATAGCCACCACCAGGCTCACCCAACCTCCCCCCACCATAAAAACCCTTCAGTTACTTCCTCAGAGTCCACAGTCTCTCATGTTCATCTCCCCCTCCCAATTTCCCCCAACTCCCTTCTCCTCTCCATCTCCCCATGTTCTCTGTGTTATTCCTTATGCTCCACAAATAAGCGAAACTGAATGATAATTGACTCTCTCTGCTTGACTTATTTCACTCAGCATAATCTCTTCCAGTCCCATCCATGTTGATACAAAAGTTGGGTATTCATCCTTCTGATGGAGGCATAATACTCCATAGTATATATGGACCATATCTTCTATATCTATTCATCCATTGAAGGGCATCTTGGTTCTTTCCACAGTTTGGGAACTGTGGCTATTGCTGCTATGAACACTGGGGTACAGATGGCCCTTCTTTTCACTATATCTGTATCTTTGGGGTAAATAGCCAGTAGTACAATTGCAGGGTCATAGGAAAGCTCTATTTTTAATTTCTTAAGGAATCTCCACACTGTTTTCCAAAGTGGCTGCACCACCTTGCATTCCCGCCAACAGTGTAAGAGGGTTCCCCTTTCTCCACATCCTCTCCAACACACGTTGTTTCCTGTCTTGCTAATTTTGACTATTCTAACTGGTGTAAGGTGGTATCTCAAGGTGGTTTTGATTTAATCTCCCTGGTGGCTAATGATGATGAACATTTTTTCATGTATCTGTTAGCCATTTGTATGTCTTCATTGGAGAAATGTCTGTTCATGTCTTCTGCCCATTTTTTGACATGATTATCTGTTTTGTGCATGTTGAATTTGAGGAGTTCTTTATAGATTTTGGATATCAGCCCTTTGTCTGTACTGTCATTTGTAAATATCTTCTCCCATTCTGTGGGTTGCCTCTTTGTTTTGTTGACTGTTTCCTTTGTTGTGCAGAAGTTTTGATCTTGATGAAGTCCCAAAAGTTCATTTTCACTTTTGTTTCCTTTGCCTTTGGAGACATATCTTGAAAGAAGTTGCTGTGGCCGATGTCGAAGAGGTTATTGCCTGTGTTCTCCTCTAGGATTATGAAATTTTGTCTTTTCAACTAAATTTTCAGTTTCTTGAGTTTAGGAACAACATCTTACAAACCTTTTGCTCATTATTTCTCATATATTAAACATTTAACAAACATTTGTTGAGTTAAACAGAACTCAGTGCAGTTGACTACATAAAAAATGTTCCTGCATATTCTGGGAATCAGAATATTCAAATTCACTATGTTTTCTGGCTAAATGAGTATAAGTCAAGAAATTATTTTGTTTCAAGCCTCATTAACTTTCCTGATTTAGTAACATATATCTGAAGAGTTCTTAATGCAGGGGGGGAAACATATGCTATGATGTTAATCAGGATACAAAATTGAATATACTGTATCATTTCAGCCAGTATGGGAAAATGGTGGAAGTGTCTATCTTTGGATGATTAAATGAATTTTCCTCTTTTTTCACTTTTCTGAATCTTAAAAAAAAATTTTTTTAACCTCACAAAACATTTACTTTTGTAATCAGAAGCAAATTTAAGAAGGAAAAACCATCTGTGCAGGCCTTGTGTGTGTGTGTGTGTGTGTGTGTGTGTGTGTGTGTGTGTTTGTGGGTATGTAGGTAAATATGAGTGTGAGAAAGAGATGCAGCGTCTTCTCTTTAAAGTAAAATAAAGCAATAACAATAAAAAAATCTCTAAATAAAGGTGAATTGTGGTTAATTGCTATTTTACCAAGACACATATAGTAACTTGACATAATGAAAGTCATTTTGTTCAACACTTTATTAATGAGAACTCTAGCTGTAATTTACCATATACATATCTCCTTCTTTATTTGCAACACTCTTTTCAATCTCTTTTAATGTGTAGCAAACTCTGACTTAGAAGAGATGTATTCTAGTAAATCTAATATCAGAGTTAAGGAGATAATAGCTATTTCCAGTTGACAAAGTACTAGAAACCAATATATTTTTATTGTTTGTGTTTGTATTGATGAGCAATCACTCAGAAAATTAAACTTCTGTACCTAAATACATTACTACCATTAAGCCTCTTTTTTTCCTCCTCCTCAGAAGCAGAATGGGATATTTGAAGAATTATAAAGTGATGATATTTGAAATTAATGATAACAAAACCATTTTGAGAACCTAATATCTACTGTGTTGGGCACCAAGCTGAGAGAGCTGAACAGACCAAGGGCTCTGTTCTTGAGGAGCTTGTCTGATGGGGAGAAGGATAGGGACACATAGTTAATATGCTCAGTGTTCTAACCCAGAATGTCACTGTTAGCTGAGAAGCACCAACTTGTCTCCCTTTATGTATGTGCAAGGTCATTTTTATTAGACATCTTCTTTCGTCTTCAGAAGTTCTCATGGATGAGGGCTACATATTTAATAAGCATTTATTATGCTCTTATTCTCTTTTTTTTTCCTTCTTTTTTTCCTTTTTTCCCCACCACCCAACCCACCTCTCCCATCTGGCAACTACCAATTTGTTCTCTGTATCTATGAGTCTGTTTCTGTTTATGTCTCTCTGTGTGTTTATTTATTCATTCATTTAGTTTTTTAGATTCTGCAAATAAGTGAAATCATATGATATTTGTCTTTCTCTGTCTGACTTAGAATCCATGTTGTCACAAATGGCCAGATCTCATTCTTTTTTATGGCTTAGTAATATTCTACGTGTGTGTGTGTGTGTGTGTGTGTGTGTGTGTGTGTATACACACACACACACACACCATATCTTCTTTAGGCATTCATCTATTGTTGGATATTTAAGTTGCTTCATTTCCTGGCTATTATAAATAATGCTGCAATAAACATAGTGGTGCATATATCTTTTTGGATTAGTGTTTACATTTTCTTTGGGTAATTACCCAGTAGTTGAATTACTGGGTTGTATGGTATTTCTATTTTGAATTTTTTGAGGACTCTCCATATCCTTTTCTTTTTTTTTTTTTTTTAAAGATTTTATTTATTTATTTGACAGAGAGAGATCACCAGTAGACAGAGAGGCAGGCAGAGAGAGAGAGAGAGAGAGGGAAGCAGGCTCCCTGCCGAGCAGAGAGCCCGATGCGGGACTTGATCCCAGGACCCTGAGATCATGACCTGAGCCGAAGGCAGCGGCTTAACCCACTGAGCCACCCAGGCACCCTCCATATCCTTTTCCATAGTGGTTACACTAATTTGCATTCCCACCAACAATGCATGAAGGTTCCCTTTTCTCCACATCTTTGCCATCCCTTGTTATTTCTTATCTTTTTGATTCTAGCCATTCTGACAGCTGTAAGTTGATATCTCATTATAGTTTAGATTTGCCTTTCCCTGATGATTATTGATGGTGAACATCTTTTCAAGAATCTGTTGGCCATCTATATATCTACTTTGGAAAAATGCCTATTCAGGTCCTTTGCCCAATTTTTAATTGGATTATTTGGGGGTTTTGGTGTTGAGTTGCGTAAGTTCTTTATATATTTTGGATATTAACCTCTTATTGGATATGTCATTTGCAAATATCTTCTTCCATTCAGTAGGTTGTCTTTTCATTTTGTTGATGGCTTCCTTCATTGTGCAGAACTTTTTATTTTAGTGTGGTCCCAATAGTTTAATTTTGCTTTTGTTTCTCTTACCTGAGAAGACATATCCATAAATATGTTACTAAGGTAGATATCCAAGAGATTACTACCTGTATATTCTTTTAAGAGTTTTATGGTTTCAGGTCTTGCCTTTGATCTTTAATGTTCTTTGTTTGTTTTTATGTTAAGGCCCAGGCCCTGGAGTTGTAGTCAGGTTTAAATTCTGGTCCTACACCGTACCAGTTGTACGAGCTTAGGTAAATCCTGGAAGCTGGTTAAGCCTGTTCCTTCATCTGTGAGGACTGGTGTGAGGATCAGCTGAGATAATTCACATGAAGGTCCTGGCACCAGGCTTGGGCAGGGCTTTACTAAAGGAATGCAGCTGTTGGGTCTCAGTCACAACTCAAGTATGAAGGAAATGGCATTTTTAAATTTTCTATCACTCAGTTTCTGACTCTATGCCTCCATTTCCCTGGGTGAACCCCCATCCCCACCTCAAGTTGTATATTTTTGTATAGGAACAAAGAAGTGGCAGACATTGGAGAAAGAGTATTCTTGGTCATTAAAAAAAAACACATGTCACTGCCCTTGTCTGTATGGCCCTTCCAGGTCTGGAGGCTCTCTCAGCTTCCTCTGCCATACCAGAACTGTGGTTCTTATTATGCCCCCTCTTCCAGGTAAACCACAGCCAGAACTCTCCCTAACATCTCATTGCTTGTGAAGTGAGTCAGAAAGCTTGGTGCAACTTAGTAACCTCCCCAGAAACTTCCCCCCACTTTTTTTCCCCTTCCTGTACTTACGCTATAATATTTGTTTTGTACCCACAGATAACGCTCCTTCTTTTTATTATTATTATTATTTTTAACAGATTTTATTTATTTATTTGTCAGAGAGATAGAGCACAAGCAGGGGGAGTGGTAGGCAGAGGGAGAAGCAGGCTCCTCATTAAGAAAGGAACCCGATGTGTGACTCCATCACAGGACTGTGGGATCTCGACCTGAGCCCAAGAGAGATGCTTAACTGACTAAGCCACCCAGGCATCCCAATACTTTGTTATTCTAAGGGATTAGACATGTAAGTCAGTTCTGCTTTCCCCAAAGCCACATAAGTCCCTAGGGACGATGAGAGGTTGCTCAGTTACCCCCTGAACAGTGGAAAAAGAGAGAGAAGGTATAACAGAACAAAAACAAATGAATGTCTTAAAGTATTGTCTAGCCATAGTAGATTTGGAAAAAGCATCAGAAGAGTAATCCTAGTTAACACTTTACATAGTTTTGATGTGATGATGTACAAAATATTCCACAAATATTTTGATAGCTATACTTTTGAGAGGTAGAACTTAATTTCCTTCCCCTTGAATACCCTTTCTCTCTTCTCTGGATCACTTGCTGTGGAGAAAGCTAGCTTCCATCTCGTGAGGTGTCCTGGAGTCCAGTCCAGTCCACTGGAGAAGAATGGAGGGAGGCTTCTGGCCGACAGCCCATAAAGAACTGAGGTCTCTCAGTAGTGATAGGAATGACCTTAGAAGTGGGACCTTTCCCCCCATTGGAGCTGGGAGGTGAGTGCAGCCCTTTCTAACTATAATTTCATGAGACACCACCCAGTTACATACATATGTAAAACAAGTTGGAACCACATGTGACAATTTAAGTACTATTCAGTTTTAAAGGCTGAAATTAAATTAGTAGTAGAAAATAAGTTATTTCCATCTCAGATGTATGCAAGGGCCATGTTCCTGGCAACATGTTGAAAAACCACAGTATAAAGAGAAATTTAAGTGGAAGGAAAGAGCAGGATAGACAGTCTGTTGTTCTACAAAGTGGATTGAAATGAGCTGCCTGCATTGCTCTGCCCAGAGCAAACAACAGTATGCTTGGAGTGCGAGGAGCCCTAACCAGTAAAAATGCATCTGTCTGCAATTGCACCATTATAATCCTGGTCTAGAGTTACTCAATTTGCTTTTCTCTCTACTCTGATGTTTATAATCTAAAACATAATTTCTGTAACTCTGAAGCAATTGAACAATGCGTTGTTAGCAAAATTACCTGGAGAAGTACGATTTACAGAGGAGCATACTGGTGTAAGCAGCCAGGATGATCTCGGTTGTCATAGTAACAGAGTTTGAGCTTAACTCAGTGTGCTGAAGTAACAGAATGCTAAAGAAATGTTGGCAATATTTGAATATTGAATGCATAAAGACACATATACTACCATTGACATGCAGTAACCCTGAAACTGTAACCATGAAACTTGTAATAAGCATTTTAAATATTTTATTTATTTGCCAGAGAGAGAGAGACAGAGCGAGCACAGGCAGGCAGAGTGGCAGCAGAGGCAGAGGGAGAAGCAGGCTCCAGCCGAGCAAGGAGCCCGATGTGGGACTTGATCCCAGAACACTGGGATCATGACCTAAGCTGAAGGCAGCCGCTTAACCAACTGAGCCACCCAGGCATCCCTGTAATAAGCATTTTAAATGGCAAAAGGCATTTTGTTTTAAAAATGCAGCACTCTTGCTTGAACGAAAAATTACTGAGAATTTATAGGTGGTGTTTTGTATCATAAGAAAAGCTTGGTGTCTGCTCTTTCTAGAAGTTAGGCATGGGCAGTAATTCCCAAAGGTTATGTTTGATGCCTACATTGATTTCTCTTTCTGTATCAGGAATATCCTTAAAGAAATAAATTTAAAACTATGGTTCTATTAAAAATAATGAAAAAAATAGAGTTGAGATCATTATTTTGACAAATAAATAAAACTATTTTTCACTTCTGTTCTCTAAAATTTTGGCTCAACTTATGCCATGTGTCCAAATACCTGGAACCTTAGCAGTGACAGTCCTGATGATTTTATGCATATTCTCTAGTTCATGTTTTATTAGTAAAAGTGCCATGTAGAAGCTCCTTTTAAAGTTGTACTCTCAGAGACCTTAAAATAACCATTTAACAGTTAAAATATAACCTCTGTGCCCATCCTACTATCCTTTTCGTATGGAGTATGGAGTATGGACAGGGTGAGCCTGGGCCAAGCAGTTAGTTTGAAACTTGTAATGTTCTCTTGTTTACATGTGTTAAAAAAAAAAAAAAAAATCAACTGAGTGCAATTAAAGATCTCATCTCATCGGCTTTATTCAGCTTTATTCAATGACTAATGAATTAGCCGGCTCCTTACCTGGCAGATAGAAAGGAGCTCTGAGGAACTATTCAAAATAGAAGGCTTTAATAGGCAGAACCAGGCAAGACCAGGAAGTTACTAGCAAAAGAAAAGAAAGGATTGTTTCAGGCAAGGTCACCTTCCCACAGAGAGAAAGGTAGGTGGCCTTATCATGCAGATGAACTCACTGGTGCTCCTCAGGAAATTCCAGGTTTAAAACTGGTTTAAAATTCCACTTCCAGGAGAGGCCAAAACTGCCTGAAGTTAGGTATTAAATCTTGGTGGGGCTTAACATGAGTGACTCCATTTTGAGCCTGCTTCTTTTTAACAATTGTGCTTGTAATTGAAGGGAATTATAATATGCCACCCCAAAAGTTGCCACTTTAGCATAAGAGTTATTTTGAGACGAAGTCACTTGAGATTCAACAGATGCAGAAAGAAGCACTCCCAGAACTTTCCTCATCTGGCTGAAAGTAGGCATTGCTGAGAAATAAAGATTGCCATAAATCTCTTCTCCCAGGAACGTTTTATGGCCATGAAGAAGAGGAAAAGTTGACACCAAGATGGGCCCACATAAACAAACTTTGCTAAAATGGTCTTTGTTTTCCATTAGTTTTCCCCATATATTTATCTTTCACTAGAAGCCTAAAATCCCTTTCCTCTGTCTTTTCACATTTCCACAGTTTATTTCTCTTTGTTAAAAATGGTATGTTATCTCTCGAACCTACCTGCTTCTTTGGGTCTTCACTTCTTTTCTAGGAAGGCCTCTATGTCCTGTAAAAATTAACATCAAATAAAATCTGTATGCCCTTTCATCTGTTATCTACTTTTTGTCACTTTAATTTGCAGGACCCCAGGGAAAAAAACCTATGAGGGCAGAAGGAAAAGTTTTATTCTTCCCCTCCATAACTGTAAGACATACCCCCAGATTTTTCCTTTTCTGGGCATTAAACAGCGGGGACTGGGATAAAGATACGTGAGTTTTGAGTTCAAAAGCCTACGGATTGCAGTACAGAGAGGAGAGATTTCCTGGGTGAAAGAAAGAAAAGGAAGACCAGAGATAAAGAGAAAGAGATTGGGAAAAACAGAGGCCCAGTTTGTTTCCCCACCCACTTCCCACTATAGTGTTTTGGGCTTCAGTCAACGGGAATATGGAGGAGTTAGCTCCTGAGATGTGTTAGTTAGAAAACGATCTGTGTTGTTACTCTTCTTTTAGGCCTTTCAATTCCTGAGATAAAAAGAGGAAATATGTCATTGTGAAGAGAGATCCCTCCTGTACCTGAATTCCTAGTGACTCTCCCCAAGCCCTGACTGTGTGGTCTGTCCTAGGGCAGACCTAGAAGGAAGTCCCAGGCAGCCTCTCCTAGGTTCTCTCCACTCTCTTTTCAAGAAGGACTTTAGAACACATCATTGTTTATTCCCATTTATTTAGAATTCAGATATAATCTGTCCCTTAAATCCAATCATGTGTAGAATAGGAGTTTCCTGATTGCTGTCTTCAGTGTCATGTCTTCATTAACATCAGCAGCAAGAAAAGCATCAGCAAAGACAGCAACACCACCAGCCATCAGCCCAGCTGTCGTTTAAAGGAATGTCAATTAAGTGCCAAATACTGCCCTAGACATTTTACAGACACTCATCTGACACAATTCTCTCAATGATCCCGTCGAATAGGCATTATTGCCCTTATTTGTCAGATAAGCTAACTGGGCCTAATGCAACTAAACAAGCATCGACACAACTTCTCTGTTTTCTAAATTGATCTTATAAATGGGTTCTTTTGTCATTCCTATGGGATTCAAAGGCCCTGGAGAGCTTATTCAGTTTTGAACTGTATTTAGTATTGAACTGCTTCATAGCACTGAAGACAGTATTTTTGCTCATACTCAGTAGCTGTTTGCTGATTGATTTTTATTGTTTGCACATGGACTTGGTTCCCAGAGCCTAATTATATCTGGAGTTGATGTGCCAACTATTTACAGGAAAATTTCCTCTTGAGCTACACTGAGTTGTACTGGTTAATGCTTGTTACAGAGTTTGGAAGTGGGGGGTAGGGGTGTCGTTAAAAGTATAAGATTTCATTTATTCCTAGCAATTGTAGATCTTAGAACGTAGTCTATTCTCTCCTTTGATCTGAAATCTCAATATTGTAATTTGTAGATTTCTAATCCACCTTTACAAAGACACACTATGATGAGAGGTAGGACACCTTAGAGGGAACACTAGTATAATGTAGATGCTCGGACTTTCCTGAATTTCACAGTAAGTAGTTTGAAAAATGATTTCCCCATTTTAGCTATACTAGACAGTGAGTTCAGAGTTCCAGTCCTGAAGTTCAGAATGTTTGCATCTAGCCAGATGCTAGCCGGAAATGGGAGCAAGAAACCTCATAACCAGGCCCTGATGATCTGGGGGTTCTCTTTCTTTTCTTTTCTTTTTTTTTTTTTTTTAAGATTTTATTTATTTATTTGACAAAGAGAGAGAGATCGCAAGTAGGCATAGAAACAGGCAGAGAGAGGGGGAAGCAGGCTCCTGACTGAGCAGAGAACCCGATGCGGGTCTTGATATCAGGACCCTGGGATCATGACCTGAGCAGAAAGCAGAGGCTTAACCCACTGAGCCACCCAGGCACCCCTGATTTGGGGGCTCTCTTGCAATTGCTTCGTTATCTCTGTTACTTATAAGGCTACTGAAGTATCAAAAGTTGCTCCAACCACCCAATAGCTATACTTCTTCAATTGACAGTCTGTCACTCAGGCAATACCACCTGATCAAAAGTTCACTCAAAACATGCAATCAGAATATTTATTGTATATTAGGAACCTATTTCCTCTCCAGTGTCACAAAATGACTTATGTGAACTTTTTACCTTGACTAAAGAGATTTTTTTAAGTCTTTTTTGTTTTTTGTATTTTGTTTAAAGGTACAAGAAGAAAAGGCCATAATAAAAAGGTGTAAAGAGGTTAGTATTTCATTTTGCTTAATATGATATAGAAATTCTGGGGTTTTTTTGGCTGATTGAATAGCTAATTGCTACTTTAATAAAATCTGGCAGCTCATGAGTAAATGAAAATACACAGGAATGTGATCTAAAATGGTATTGTCTAAAAATACAGAAGTAGCTATTTTTGGCATCACTGCAATTGCACTTTCTTAGACTCTTTGTCCAAATTGTTTGATGCCTTAGCTGATAGATGGTGTTAAGTGCTAATGCAAACTTTTAAACAAACATAACACTTGTTCTGAAACAGCACACTTTTTTTTTGTCCTCAACAATGAACTTTTTTTTTTAAAGAAGGAGAGATTTTCTTTCTTTTTTAAAAAAATATTTATTTATTTGAGAGAGAGCACAAGCATGGGGATTGGCAGAGGGAGAGGGAGAAGCAAACTCTCCACTGAGCAGGGAGCCCTATGTGGGGCTCAATCTCAAGACCCTGGGATCACGACCTGAGCTGAAGACAGCTGCTTAATCAACTGAGCTACCCAAGTGCCCCAACAATGCACTTCTTTAATGTCAGTTTCTACCTTCCTGCTTTTCCACAGATTTTCCCCTAAAAAAAAATGAAATATTACTGGGGCTCCTGGGTAGCTCAGTTGTTGAGCATCTGCCTTTGGTTCAGGTCATGATCTCAGGGTCCTGAGATCAGCTGCTCAGTAGGGAGTCTGCTTCTCCCTCTCCCTTTGCTTGCCCCTCCCCAACTTGTGCTCTCTCTCTTCTCTCAAATAAATAAAATCTTTTTTTTTTTTTAAAAAGGGTCATTACCAACATAACATTCTTAACTGCTCTAAAACCAATATTTCTTTGAAATAAAAAAACTAGTGATGGATAACCAACACATAACGAAACTGGGAAAATGTGAAAGGGTTTGGCATCATAATCCCTTATGATTGAAAATAAAACGTGTTATGTTAGTCGTCATGATAGAGCTGCAAGTAACTTCTACATCAGTGGAAATCCGCTTGTGGGACTGACTATAACTCCCCTTCTTTTGCAGGACCCACCCTGGTTATATCTGGGGGCTGCTGAATAAACAGAAATGGAGAAGATGCTACTTTACTCTGGGGCCAGAATCAAGAGTCCCAGGTACAATGGTTTCTATGCTTTTTGGTTAGCGGTGATGCTTCTGCTCCAGGCTGTTGGTAGCTGGCACAAGGCAGAAACTAACAGGCTGTAAGGCAGAGTTGTGCCTGTCACACTGAAACGAAAGTTGTCGCCTTTCGATGAGGGGCAAAAACACTGCACAGGGGGCCATTGTAGGCTATACTATAGGGGTCAGAAAGGACTATTCTATAGCTGATTATGTCTACCTAGTTCTCCCAGTAGAGAATCAATTCTTCAGTTATTGATTTTACACAGTGCTGGAGACACAAAGATGAGTATGATCCCGTTCCTACCATACAAATAATCCATTTCCTTAAATGACCTGTCGAGGTCAAGTTATTCCATATCATTGATTCTAGGACTGTCCCCTCAGACAAAGTGTGTAGTGGTTTAAAGGTATTTGGGGAAACTCAACTCTCTGTAGGGGAAGGAAATTGATTTAAGAACACTTGTCCCTCCGTTCTCCCTGGATTTTTCTGATTATAAGGAGAGCAGCCTGAAGGATAGGATTTAGGCAAATTTCTCCTCTCCACCATTAGCTCCCTGCTCCCTCTTCACATTGCCTCCACACACCACAGTTTAAAATTTTACCAACTGAAAATCATTTCAGTTGACAACACTTTGGGGAGTTGGGTAATTATTTATAGATCTCTTTAACCTGTAAATACCATTTACACACATCTTTCTATGTCATTGTGCCATTCAAGATCTGACATAAAGGGAAGAAATGGGAGCTGAATGACACCCGTCATGAGATAGCTATCTCAAGAAATGCAAGTTGAATGAATCAATCAATGGTATGGGTCAATATGATTAAATTCTTTTTTCTTCTACCATCTAGTTGAGATTTCAGGGAATGTAATTTGGAGTTTTCAGTGGTGAGAAGTGTAAAAAGCATGGGAACTTGTTGTAATGAGCAGGAGGGTGAGAAGGCAGTCAGCGGCCACATAACCCTCAGTGGCTCCAAGAGACAGAATGCTTTGCCCTGGAAGGGAAAAAGGCATGGGGACCAGGGAAGAAAGGGGTCTGGAAAGACTTTGCCCAGAGGCAGTCTTGCCTTATTCAGCCTTGCTTTATCTTACTACTCATTTCTGCCCAACCCTTCAAACCCATAGTCCAGTTTTCCTTCAGAGTACTGAGGATGTGGGATCAGAAGAGTGGAGAATGGGGGCTGCTTTATTGAAGAAACATTGTACACGCTTCAGATGGAGGCAGCCTATCTGGAGGTGGATGATGTCTTCATGGGAACTCTCTACACCTACTTAACCGTGTGCCCACCTTACACCTGCAACTTTAGTCTGAAGTAGTGTGTTGAAACAAAATACACTGGGGATGCTTCTTCGCTTGGATGACTTAGAGAAAAAATGAGTTCCGTTATTAGCAAGCATTCATGCATTCTTGAATTAAAGGGCTAATCACCATAGTTGGCAATGGAGGACATCTCAGGGGAGGAGGTTTTGGTTGCTAGGTCTTGGTGTAGGCTGGCTGGGCACAAGGACCCAGAGGGGAGGTCCCACAGGCCCAGCCAAGAGGGTCTTTGACTCCGTGCAGGATAGATATCAAATGTGAGCTGGGAGGAAGTGAGAGCAGCATTTATTAAAGAATAGAGTGTAGATATGGACAGAGCATCCAGGAAACTCAGAAAGGAGAGAAGACTGAGTCTCATTCTTTGCTTGGGGCCTACCATTTTTACTGAGGACAATGGTCCTGTGTAGGCATCTTCTCAGTGATCCAGGAACAAATACAAGCCTTTAGATGTTCTCCATGAGTCACTTCTGCCCTGAGCCAGGGATCTCGATGAGTCAATGACCTTGGAAAACGTTCATGATGATCTTTCCCAGTCTCTCCCCATGTGTTATCTATTGTGCTGCAAGACTCCAAAGAAGTCAGTAAACTCTTGGCCTTTACAAGGAGGACATACATTGTCTGTTCTATAAGGCATGTGTTAAGGCAGGGCTGTATGTCCCAGCAGCAGAAGCAGGAAAAGAAGCAAAAGAGCAGGTTTTCATGGAGTCCCTTTAATTTCTCTGACTCAGTCTGGTACAAGAGAAGTTTAGAACTCCCTCATCTGTTAAACCTGGAGAATTAGGTCTTGCCCACATTTAGGAATCCAGGCAATTTTGTTACTTAAAAAATATGGAAATAAAAGCTGCAATGAATTTATTTACAGAATGAGGATGAAAATAATTATATCTTCAATTTATTTTGTTCTTTTATCATTTTATAATTGGGCAAATCATTTAACCCCATGGATCTCAACTTCTTCATTAGAAGAAAATATTCAGAATTTTATATATTAATCATACGTTGCTGATTGGTAGCACAGCCAAGATTAGAAACTAGGTCTCTAACGCAGTCTTTCCTTGGCCTATAGTTCAAGGCCATAGGAAAGAGGGAGACAATAATAACATAGCTGTTAAAAAAGGCAATTGAGAAAGAAATATTGAACCATCACAGTAAGCGTAAGGTTGGAAGAAAATCAGTCACAAAGCAAAATCTGTTAAAAATTGGAATTTTCAATATTCAACATTTTATAAGGTAAAGAATGTGAAATTAGTAAGGAATTTTAGTGGAACCAGTGGTTTTAATGGAATGCCATGGTCCACAGACTTAAAACTAAAGCTTCAGAAGACCTCTGCGAAACCTAAAATTTTATTACATCTTAAAATAGAAGGAGTTCCTTGTTTTCATTTTAAGGAAGGGTAAATTATGGAATAAAAGCTAAAAGCTTTGTTAGGATCAAAAAGCAAGTGATAAAGAAAGGTTAACCCAGTTATCACTAGTCAGTGTATCTGCCTATCTTCTGATAAGAAGATATATCCCCTATATCCCTTAGTTGTGATAAAATTCTAAAGGTTTAAAGAGCAACAAAATTATGCAACTGCTTTCTGAATTACTGTTTTAATACAGTGGACTTTTCCCTGGGAAACAATTGTGATTTTCTTCTGAAGGTCTTTTTCTTCCTCTGCATCTTCATGCTAGAGGATGTATGAAATTAGCAAGTGCTCTCTGTGAAAGTTACAGACAGAAAATGAAACACCACAGATCTTTTATTCCTTTCCTCATTGACGAATTCAGCAATCCTGTACTGAGTGTGGGACTGACTATGTCATCTGTGGGGTCTAGTGAAAAATGAAAATTCGGGAGATGTCAGGGTTGGAGATGTCCAGTTGAGAGTCACCTGCATTTAGCTGCTATTTAAAACTGTGGGTCTGTAATGAGATCAGCCTGAAAGTAGGTGTGGATGGAGATGAAAAGCCAGCTTTGAGTCCCAGGGCCTGCCAACAGTTGGAATTTGAGGCTCTAAAACAAAAAGAGCAAGCAAAGGAAGTCTCTGAGGAGAAGTTAGCGAGGTGGGAGTAAAATGTGCAGCTTGAACAGTTATAGAAGCCAAGATAATGAGGTGCTCTTAGAGAAGGGTGTGGTGCCAGGTATGGACTCCTGCTGAGAAGCTTGGAGAAATGACCACAGACAAACAACTCTTGGATTGGGCAGCATTGCTCCTACCAGTGACCTTGGCAAGAGTGGTTTTGGTGAAGGAAAGGGATTGAAGCCCAACTGAAGAGGAATGAAGAGTGAAAGAGAGCAGGGGAATGGGATGAAAACTGGAAGGGTCCTCAAGGATGGAGTTTTTTTAAGATGGGAGGAACCAGAATAGATAAAACTGTTACTGAGTACGGAGGTTAGGGTCTTTGCTAGAAGACTTTCTACAAATTTACGTTGGTATTGTTACAGGAGCTTTTTCTCTGTCAGTACCCCCCACCCCCTTTTAAGTCACACTGCTTAGAAGAATGAAGAGGTACACCAGACAGAGTGGTGGGCAGCAAAGCAAGGTTTATTAATAACAAAGTGATAGTACGAAGCTCCCAAGGAGGAAGGGGACCTGAGAGGGTTGTCATCAGAGTCTCTACATTTAGGGGTTTTTATGGGCTTGTTGGAAGGCTGTTTTAATCTGATTAACCCTCCCTGACCCTGTCATCTAAAAACAGGTTTTCGTCAAATGGGAAAGGGTGGAAGGCTCATCTGTGGTAGTATAAACTCCTTTTAAGGGTGGTTTCCTCTTGGGGGAGAGAGATGTTGGGGGGGACCTTGTTCCTGCCCTCTTGCCTTCCAACCATCCTTCATCAGTATATGGATGGAGATGATGGGGATTCCTCTCACTTTTTCTTTCTTTCTTTCTTTCTTTCTTTCTTTCTTTCTTTCTTTCTTTCTTTCTTTTTCTTTCTTTCTTTCTTTCTTTCTTTCTTTCTTTCTTTCTTTCTCTTTCTTTCTTTTTTTTTTACATTTAAAAAAGTTGAAGTGTAGTTCACATACAGTGTTATATTAGTTTTAGCTATATAACATAGTGGCTCAACATTGATATACAAGTCAAGTGATCACCTAGATAAATCCAGCTTCCATCAGTCACCATACAAAATTGTTGTAGTATTATTATCTATATTCTGTATGCTATACATTGTATCCCCATGTCATTTCTTTTATAACTGGAAATTTGTCCCTTTTAATCTCCTTGTATTTTGTCCATCCTTCATCCATTTCCCCTCTGGCAACCACCAGATTTTTCTCTCTATATCTATGAGTCTATTTTGGTTTTTAGATTCCACATAGAAGTGAAATCCTATGGTATTTTTCCTCTGTCTGATTTATTTCACATAATACCCTCTAGGTCCATCCAATGGGGACTCTTCTGAGCTGGTAATTATAGGGGCACAGGCTTCTCTGCCCCCAAATACAGCTCTTATTATTGTGCTTTCAAAATGTATATCTAACCATGTGACTCCTTTCCTTAAACTCTTTAATGATTTTCTGTTTTCCTTGACATAAATCCCAAGCCCTTGAGCTAATCTCTTGTCGTTTGCTCCTGTCCTTCTCTATAAACATCAGGCACACTCCACTGTTCTTGGGTGTTCTCTTGTTGTTGGCCTTTGCTAATGACATTTCCTCTACTCTTTGGCTAACTCCTATTCATCTTTTAGATCTTTATTTATTTATTTAGTTTTAAATATTTTATTTATTTATTTGACAGAGAGAGACACACAGCAAGAGAGGGAACACAAACTAGGGGAGTGGGAGAGTGAGAAGCAGGTTCCCCACTGAGTGGAGAGCCCGATGTGGGGCTTAATCCCAGGACCCTGAAATCTTGACCTGAGCCAAAGGCAGACACTTAAGGACTGAGCCACCCAGGCACCCCTAGATCTCAATTTAAATTCTACTTTCTCTAGGAGGTCTTTTCTAACCCCTTGACTAGATTATATTCTTTACATTTTATTTTAACTACTTGTTTAATACTTTTTTCACAGGATTCAAGCCCAAAGAAGGCAAATACTCTGTTTTGTTTATGGAGTATTTCCAGTGTTAGTACATAGTGCTTTGCATGTAAAAGCCACCGTCCCTTCCCAAATTTTTGGGTAAGTGTCAGTGAGTCAATCTGAATGCATTAAAAAGGGTGTGCAGTAGGGGAAAGATCAGGCAGCCTTTTTTTTTTTTTTTTTTTTTTTTTTTTTGCAGGGAGGAATGTGTATCTTGGTGGCCTAGGCAAAGACTCTGGAGGATTTCCTGCTTTTAAACTCTGGTTCTACTACTTATCAGCTCTGTGACCTTGGGCAGCTCTCAAAACCATTCTGCGCCCATCTCCTTTTCTATAAACTGGGGACAATAATAATAATACCTATTTTACAAAGCTGTGAGAATTACATTAGTTTAAACATGTAAAGTACTTTGAGCCTCTGATTATCATTATTATTTTACACATTTCCTCATCAAAGTAATCATCCATAGTTTCCATCTTAGAGAAAGTAATATAAGTAAATAAACCACAAACAACCCTCATAAAATCTCTTAGATTTATATAGATTTAGAATATAGAAATTCTTAATAGAAAAGAATTTTAAAATGTATTTACAAGGCTTATCTATGAGGGAAGATAAATATTATGAAATAGGTAAGATTGTGATTTCATCACAGATGTACTTACTATGAAATCTGAGTATAAAAAGCATATTTACATATTGTATTCAGAAAATTAACTGAGAAGGATTTAAAAAATTGATCTCCCTTCATATTTGTTCACTGAAATCACTCCACAGCTACCATAGTAATGTCAGTTCCTCTCTTCTCACGTATTGAGTCCATGACCCTCAGGGGAAATTGGGAAGAAAAAACTTCCAGCTGCTATGGAGAAAGTAGATAACTTGGTGAAAATTTATTGTTAACTGAATAAAAGTCCAATCTTTTCACCCTCAGTATGAAAACATAACTGATTGCATCCTGAGTTTTTTCCTAGAATTTAAGGTATCCCTAGTTTTCGATTTCAATTTCTTATCTGCCTAAAATCTTCAAATATTGCATATTATCAGAATCTTGGAGCCCCTTATAAAACTCAAGTCTTTCTAGACAAAGAGGGTCTTTTCAATGTGATGTTTCCAATATAAGAAATCAGAACTAAACACATCTGGATTTAGGAAGGCACTCAGCAAGGACTCTGGCTCTTTGTCTTGGATCACCAGGCCCTTGATAGATGTGGGGGCCAAGGGTAGTCCACTCCAAAATGAGCCACTTTGGCATATTGATTATTTTGAATTAACATTACTTAAGAAATAGCCAATGTAAGAAGAACACTCTGATTTCTCTTTGTCTCCAGAAATCAGCAAATAAATCTCCCATGTGAAAGTTACCCTCCTTATACCGGGAGATAAAGAGACATTCTTATCACCTAAGATAGGGAATTCAGAGCTGGAAAGACTATATTGACACTTTGTTACTTTTACTAATTTACTACTGCAGCCCAAATTCTATTTAAATTCCTTATTAATTAAAGCTCCCAAACATGTTTTCTTTGTCCTGTCATTTCCTCACAGATTTATCGTTTTTTTGTCTAAAAAGTATAAAAGCTGCCTCTCTTGACCTTTGGGGGGGTCTTAATTTATTATTGAGTCTCTGTGTGCACATAATTAAACTTTTTTTCCCTCCTGTTACTCTGTCTCACATCTGTTTAATTCTTAGACCAGACCAGCTAGAAGAATCTTAAAGGGTAGGTAAAAGTGTTTCCTCCCCAACATAGACCCTGAGCTCTACTTCAGAGCTCTTCCTCAATTCTGTGTTCTCAGGACCTATAGCACATGATATTGGTAGCTTCGTCAACGTTTCTGGTATTGAACTAATTCTGAGACTTGATAGATATAATATGACAATGTTGATTCTTTTTTTTTTTAATATTTTTATTTGACAGACAGAGATCACAAGCAGGCAGAGAGGCAGGCAGAGAGAGAGGAGGAAGCAGGCTCCCCACTGAGCAGAAAGCCACGATGTGGGGCTCAATCCCAGGACCCTGAGATCATGACCTTAGCTGAAGGCAGAGGCTTTAACCCACTGATCCACCCAGGTGCCCCGACAATGTTGATTCTTAAAGAAAGTGTTCCATATTTATAGTTATGAAGTGGCAATGTCTGATTTTGATAATCACTTGTGTGTTGATTAGGAAATCCTTTGTGTATATAAAATTCTTCACTCTTCAAGAAGAAACTGTGAAAGGGAGTGACATTATGTATGGTTTAGCTATTTTGTGTAACCAACCTCTTTAAAACTCCACAGCTTATAATAGCCATATATTGTTATAGCTTATATACTGGTGAGTTGATGACTTGGCTAATTTGGCAGGCCTACTCATGTGTCGTAGGCTGGCTGATGTCTCTCTTCTAAGCTTAACTCTGCTAGAGTGTGTTAATGTGTTATCTGGCAAAGCTCTTCTTCTGTGCTTTTTATCCTCCTACTGAGATATAGACAGCCCAGGCATACCCTTTCTTGGTGATGATAGAAATTCAAGAGAGCAAGTGGAAATATGTAAGACCTTTTCATACTTTACTTATTGGCAAAACACATGACTGAACTTGGAATCAAGGGGTCAGGAAATACAGATTTTTGCAGAACTCTAGTCTCTGGGGAAAGGGCATAGCTATATGGAGGAATAAATAATTTGGATCACTAATGCATTCTACCATATTGCATTTTAGAAGCTATGGATGTGAAATAGAGCTGAATTTTAATATTACTAAACATCTTCTCTTTAAGAGACCTTCCACTTTTTAACATTATCCTACGAAGAAGTGTCCTTTAAAGAAGGTAATTGCATTAAAATTGAACTGCGTTTGTTCTTGATTACCAAATAAACATGTCATTAGTCCAATAGTTCATTAAGGCTTTGTGTCGCTTTCATAGCCTAATTGAAATTAGACCCAAAGATTTTCAGAATAAATGTGTATTGGGCATTTTGTTTGACTACTTTAGTTCTGTAAATAAGGTTTTGTTTTTTTTTTTTAAAGATTTTATTTATCTATTTGATAGAGATCACAAGTAGGCAGAGAGAGGGGGCAGGGGAAGCAGGCTCCCTGCTGAGCAGAGAGCCCGATGCGGGGCTTGATCCCAGGACCCTGGGATCATGACCTGAGCCGAAGGCAGAGGCTTTAACCCACTGAGCCACCCAGGAGCCCCTGTAGATAAGGTTTAATTGAGAGCTCAACTCTGTGCTAATATTAACATTACAGACATATAGTTTCCTGTATTATTCATTTTCTTTTCCCAGTATCACAAAATCTTCTCCTTTCTAGTAAACGAGGGAAGGAAAATAAATAATTTAGAAATCAAACCTGTTAACTCAAGTATAGATTAGGTTGTCCTGGGAAGTTAAAGTGGTAAAGAGCATGAAATACTGATTCTTTATATGTAGTTCATTGCTTCTCACTATTTCAGGAAGGCAATTAATTTAGCTGCTAAAATAACATACAGTCAGGTATTGGGTTTCTACTTGAACACTAGCAGCTAAATGCAGAGATGAAGTTTAATTACATTTGACAGGAAAAAAAATAAAAGTGAATTCATATATGTACATTTTTTAATCAAAATATTTAATCAGCTTGCAAGTAGTATTATACTTGGTATTATACTCTGGAAAGATTATTTAATGTGTGAAATACAAGTTTTATCTGGGTACAGCTTCAGAGAATAAGATCTATGGCTTTTATGGGTTTTATCTCTGATGGTTGATAAGAAATTTCAAGTTGAAGGTGTGCCTGTGTAAATATCTGAGGTGAGTATGGAACAGGGAAGGCCTTACAGTCTGGGGTAGGGCATTAGCAGACAGTACAGGAGAAATTGTGAAGTAGGTGATGGTATTCTTTGCCCTGGGCCCCCTTTTTAAATGAACCTCATTTCTGTCTCCAACACCATCAATTCCTTCTTCTGCTTAAGCACCTGGTACTCTCATGATTGCTCCCACCTACCTTCCTTAAACCAGTGCTATGATGATAATTAGTGTTTAAGAACCATCTATTTTGGGGCACTGGGATGGCTTAATTGGTTAAGCATCTGACCCTTTTTTTGACTCAGGGTTATGGGATCAAGCCCTACCTCAGGCTCCCTCTTCAGCAGGAGTCTGATTGTCTTCCTCTCCCTCTGCACACTCTCTCTCTCTCAAATAAATAAATAAATCTTTTAAAAAAAATCTTTCAAAAAACCCCACAAAAACCCACAACCCTGGTTTGTGGCATTTGGCATTCTCTGTTGTATAAATGTTCCCATTGCAGCTGATTTGAAACCACCAATGTGCAACACAGAATGCAGGGTTGGGAAGAGAGTCATGCTATTGACTTTGAGCCAACTGCAACATAAACACTGACTAGAACCCACCCCCTTAATAGTAAAGGATACTGGCTGACATAAAGAGGTAGATGTAGAGAACTAAAAAAAGATTGCCAGGTGTGTGTTATGTGATACTTGGGGGCCAGTGTACAGAGTGGGTTGTAGTTTATATTTCCAGTAACCAAAAATGGGTCACAAATTTAACATTTCCCCCACCCCTTTGATGTAGTTTTCAAGATACAGACACAACTGTAGTTTCTATTCATTAAGATCTGGGAATTAAAAGCCACTTTGCTCTACATCATCAGAGCTGCCACATTCTCATCCTCCTTGAAGAGATTCAGTGATATGTGAAGAATGGTTTTCCATTTTTAACACCCTCATTGAGATCCGGTGCACAGGAAAGGGTCACTCTCACTTATCTTCTATAGCAACCTGAGCCATGAGCTGCAGAGATGGACAGAGTCTGGAGAACGGTGACAGTCATCAGGGGGTCTGAGCCTAGGTGAAGGTGACAGGCGATGGGTGTCCCAATTCATATTTTGGCAGTTGCAAGATGGCTTTTTTTTTTTTTAAAGCAAAAGCAAAATAAAGCTTAAAATAGTATATGCATCTTTAGCAATGGCAAATTGTATAATGAAATTTATGTAAGTCTCCAGTTTCCATGGATTTGAGAAAATGCCTTTTTTCTTTTTCCTTTTTTTCCTGGGTCCAGGCCTTTGTGCTTCCTGACAATCTACTGCCTATGAAGTGGGCTGTTAATTTGATCCTATAATGAGCTAGGGGCAAAGGTTATTGTGGAATGGGTTGAGGTTTTTTTCTGCACTGATTTCATCTTAAGACACAAGAAGTTTGGTGCGTGAGTATTTCTGTCTTATAAATATAGAACAACACAACACAATTTAACCAGCTCTTATCCTGTGCTAGGTTCTTTGAATGCATTATGTCATTAATCTTTCTCTAAAATGATTTATTTATTTATTTTGTGGGGAGAGAGGCAGAGGGAGAAGGAGAGAGAATCTTAATTAGACTCTGTGCTGAGCACAGAGCCCAACGTGGGGCTGGATCCCATGACCCTGAGATTAGGACCTGAGCCCAAACCAAGAGTCAGACACGTAACTGACTGCACCACTTAGGCACCCCTTATTTCACTAATCTTATCAAGAGATGACAAGAGGAGGTGAAGTACACATATTTCAAAGGACATCTAATATATTTTTGGGCTACATTTTTCTTTGGGTAAAAGGAATCAGTGATTTTGACATAGTTGACATTTTGACATAGTTGTGCGATGCAATGAAGACAATCTCCATCAACTTTACAAATTTAGAAACTTGTGCAGCATTTATTTCCCTATTGTTTCCCACATGCTTGTTATCTCATTTCTTGCTGATGATGGAAGGGGCATGCACTGAATTGGCCCCTATAACAAACCTCTAACACGTAACAGACCTACAGAGGCAGGATATCTCTCTGAAAGACTTATGGAATAGGGCCCCGGCAGATTCGTTCTGACTCAAAAGGAACTGAGAAAACAGGATTAGGAGCTCACTCATACATTCAGTAATGTGTTGGATACCGTACATCTTCAGGTGAAGTGGTATGAGCCACCATCCAACCAAGACATGCATGATAAAGCCATTTCTTTTCTTTTCTTTTTTTTAATTTTATTTATTTATTTGACAGACAGAGATCACAAGTAGGCAGAGAGGAAGGCAGAGAGAGAGAGGAAGGGAAGCAGGCTCCCTGCTGAGCAGAGAGCCTGATGCGGGGCTCGATCCCAGGATCCTGGGATCATGACCTGAGCCGAAGGCAGTGGCTTTAACCCACTGAGCCACCCAGGCGCCCCAATAAAGCCATTTCTTAATCTTAATTGAATACATCCATGTCAGAGACCCCATCCTACCCCCTTTATCAGCATTGGGGTTGCTTGCCATCTCAAGGTCACCTCAGAATTCATGGAGCATGATGAACTGGAGGAATTCTACCCTCCAGTGCAGCATGAATTCTGCTGATATCCTTATTGTTGAGGTCCTTACTGGTATCCAAAGTTTTGCTCTGGATTTCTACCCAGAAGGAGTAGGAATCTTCACTGGGGCTGGACCACTTCTGCTTGGGGTTTACCACTTCTGGGTGCACCTGTGCATCCACTCCAAGTTCTTGCCCCTCCCCGGGTGGTGGGAGTCAGGGAGAGCATGGGTCTTCTGGTCACCATATCTGCAGATTTGACCCCTTTTCTCCCTTGCTTCCCTATGTCCTTTTTTCCCTTTCTTTCCAGGACAATAAGGAAGCATAATATTTTTAATGGCTGAAGCTTTAGGAAAACAATAGTTGTCTTTACATGCAACATCTGCTTTGGAGTCTGTAATACAAATATAAACCTGCCCCTCTGCCCTGTAAAGAGGTCCAAAGTGAAATATAGGGGAAAAACCCCCACACATTTATTTTAAAAAATTATCCTGTTAGGGTATTTATTAGAACAGGCTCCTAACTGGGCGCCTGGGTGGCTCAGTGGGTTAAGCCGCTGCCTTCGGCTCAGGTCATGATCTCGGGGTCCTGGGATCGAGTCCCGCATCGGGCTCACTGCTCAGCAGGGAGCCTGCTTCTCTCTCTCTCTCTCTCTCTGCCTGCCTCTCTGTCTACTTGTGATCTCTCTCTGTCAAATAAATAAATAAAATCTTTAAAAAAAAAAAAAAAGAACAGGCTCCTAACAATGATTATAGATTCTCTTTTTACCTTAAAACAAAACAAAATAAAACATAGTAAAATAAAATAATAAAATAAAATAAACCTTTTTCCATTCATCTCAAGGAGCACTGCCCTGTTTTCTCCAGTAGACACATACTGGGTCTACAGGAGATCATCCACCATAGTTTCATCCATGCATGACAGGCTGGTCACTAAACTGTTTAGAGGAATCCCACCTCCACCATGCCCAAATAATCCCTGTGTTCACCTCTTACCATAGGTAGTGAGAATGCAATAAGGAGGGGGCAGGACAGGACAAAGGGAGGAGGCTGGGGGTAGAGGCATCTGTTTCTACCCAGACATACACTGGGGCTTCTTCTCAAGTCACAGTAGGCACAGAAAAAGAGGGAAAGGCTGGAAGGAAGATGTGTTGCTTTTCTGTCTATCCTGTTCTCCCCTTTAGACACGGTAATGAAAGAAACAAGAGAGAAGGGGAGACGAATGTGATCTCATTGCTATTATTCACTCCTCACTAGCCCAACTTCCACCCCTTTACTCTCTCAATTTCGGTTGAGATTCTGCATTTTGGCCTCGCCCAATTTTGGTTCCAACTCCAGCCTGATGTCAATTGCTCACTGCCTTCCCTATTCCACCTTTTCTAGGACTCTTCTCCTACACCTTTTTCCAGAACAGTCATCTCTCAGTTGAGTCCTCTGGCCCAGGTCCAAGAGTCATTATCAATGTGAGTGGTAGGTGCTGGAGAAGGTGAGATTCCCAAATGTGAGGCCAGACCAGTGGTAAAGGGAGCCGTGTTCCTGACATCAAAGTGAGACACTGAACGAAGGTTCCTTAGAAACACCATCACACTTGGTGGTGATATTGTGCTGTTGAAGGGTAAGTAGAAGGTAGGTGTTCAACCTGGAAAACCCAACCTTCCAGTATAAATTGTCAAGGGAAGGTGGTATCAGAATCTAAGACTTCCAGATGGTTTTGGAAAGCAATATATTCCTAGATTTGAGATTTCTAGGGTAGACTGGTATTTTGTCATTTAGCCATTGCTGTGCGCTACTCCAAAAATCAATGGATTAGAACACCAAACATTTGTTCACTCATGAGCATGGTCAGCTTGGTGTTAGTTTGGCTGGACTTCATCATGCAACTGTGAGTAACTGGCAGATCATTTGGGAGCTGGCTGGTCTAGGATGGCCTCACTTACCTTTGTGCTGGCCAAGAGGGTGGGTTGGGTAGCCACTTGTCTCATTTCTCAGCAGAGTGAGCTGGCTTGTTTTTATGGAAATGGCAGGTTTCCATGAAACAGTGGAAGCAGAAGTACCTCTTGAGGCCTGGTTACAATGTTATATCTGTCACATTCTTTTGGCCAAAGCACGTTATAGGACAGCTCAGATTCAAGCAGTGTGGAAACAGATCCAGCTTCTTTTTTTTAAATTTTTTATTATTTATTTGATAGACAGAGATCACAAGTGGGCAGAGAGGCAAGTGGGGGAGGGGGGAAGCAGGCTCCCTGCTGAGCAGAGAACCCGATGCGGGGCTCGATCCCAGGACTCTGAGATCATGACCTGAGCCAAAGGCAGAAGCTTAACCCACTGAGCCACCCAGGCGCCCCCAGATCCAGCTTCTTAATGGGAGTGGTTGTAGAATCACATTATAAAAGTAAGATCCAGAGAGGCCATTCACTGGGCCATCAATGCAATTGGTCTTCCATGAATATAGAATCCGTAATTCCCCAGTGTACATGCTAGAAAAATGGTTAAAATTCATCTTTGCTATCCTGCCATTTCCCATGTCTGTGATCCCTTCCCTTCTCCTTCCTTAAGGTAACTATACATCATTCAGAAGAGCCTAGCTTTCTAAGATCTGTTAAAATAGTCACTGGCTGAATATTTGCTTTTTCCAGGAGTATTTATATTTGAACAGAGTGCTTCCAAAATCTGTAGTGATAGAATTTCAGGCACTCAAGTTGGTGGTAAGAAGATAAATTCTGAAGGAGGAAAATATATCCTACAATCTGAAATCACCTTAGTTACTTGTAAGATGAATCCTGTTAGGAGTCAAACTGAATTAAGTAGTTAAGTTATACATCTATTCATTCAGTTTTCCATTCTTTTATTTACTCCTCTGAGGTGCTGGAGAGAGCTCTTACTAAGTGCCATGGTGTATTAGATGGGTCTCTTTTGATTTCTTGTGTAGATCTAAGAAGCATAAAGCAACTAGCTTAAGTTTAGGAGGGCACATTTCATTAGACTGTCCCCCAGAAGCTAAAGGGAGAAATATGACCAGGCCTTAGAAGGAATTGAAACAGGAAATGGGAACTCTGACAGGAAATTTGTGCTCTTCACCTCTCACCTTAATTTCTCTCTTTAGATCAGACTCATCTGTCTCACTGCAGAGCTGTTGTGTGCAAGGTGAGTCCTAGGGCTGAAAATACAGTAGCCAACAAGCAGACCATGTCCCTGCTCTTGTGGAGGCTACACACTTATGTGGGAGGTCAGAGGAACAAAAAGAGGAAACAAGTATATAAATAATATAATGCCAGGGAAATAAGGACTCCAAAATCACCTGCATAGAGATCTAGAGTCATGAGAAGAAGAATTCTAGATAGGATGCTAGGAATGTATCTATGGGGTGATAGCCTTTGGGCAGAAACTTGAATGACATAGAAGAATGGGAAAAGAACATTTCTCTTTTATTATCCCTCAGACTCCCAAGGAAGGAGTGTTGTTGGCCTAGCTTCAATATATGCCCAGCACTGTGAGAACCCTGTGGGTGAGGTGAGGGAATGGAATTTTGTAGTCCCAACATGGCTCCCCAGAATCTAAAACCATGTGGATTGCTGGGAAGCCTCCAGAGAAAGGAAGTTTTTCTTGGGCTGCTGTAACAAATCACCACAAACTTGGTGGCTTAAAATAACAGAAATTTATTCTCCCATGGTTCTGGAGACCAGAAGTCCAAAATCAAGATGTCAGCCACACTCCCTCTGAAGACTCTAGGGGAGTATACATTCTTGTCTAGTACAGCAGCTTCTGAGGTCTCCTGTCCCATTTCATACATGGATACTGTCATTGGATTTAGTGCCCACCTCAATCCAGTAAGGTCTCACTTCAGTTACCTTAAGGACATCTGCAAAGTTCCGATTTCCAAGTTAGGTCACATTGTGAGGTTCAGGAGTCTAGAAATTATTGGAGGGACAGTATTCAACCCACCACAGGAGGGGAGAGTGGTTAGTCCCAAGGGCTTGGAGAATGCCTGAGAAGCTGTCTGCCACCTGTACCCTGTGTTGGGTGATGAGGATATAACTGCTTGCCCTAAGGAACTTACAGTCCAGGAATAAAGACAAGTTAGCAAACACTGGCAGAACAGTGAGAGAACTGACAGCAGATTATATAAGGCAAAGGGAACCTTGACCAAGGTGTGGTGCCAGGCTGCTGAAGAGTGTCAGTAAAGTCCACCAAGGGGGTGATACTGCATTGTCTTCCATGAAAAGTAGAGGGAGCATCTGGTGGATGCTGAGATTAGGACTTGAAACAACCATTAGAGAAAGAAAGAGGACCCCTGTATCTTATAAAATTACAACTCCTCTTTTCAAAGGAGTTGAAAAATCCCAGAAATTTGAGTATGTATTCTAGAGTTGGTATAGATGTGAAGATGTGAAGGCCAGAATATTGTAAGGTGAGTTTTTGGCACAGGCACATGCCTTGCTTCATGGACTCATAGTTATTTTCACAATGTTCCTACTCAGCCTATTGCTCCTTCCTCGGTCCCTATTAGCCCACTTTGTTTAGTGCAGCTGTGGTTCAACAGCAGGGCTCTAGTGACTGGTCAGAGATGTATCAATAATCTTAGGTGTCATGCTGAGGAGTCTTTCCCACCATGGCCAGTAGTCACGTCTTAGAGATACCGGAATCCTCTCTCCTAACATGGCAATCTAGAAGGCTTCTACCTTCTGCTAGACCTGTTTCTCCTGGAGGGCAATTAGGTTCAAGAAATGTCAAGGCAGATGCTTTTTGCAATTTTGTAGCGCTCAATCCCTTCGTCCACAGCATGCAAAGGTGTGAGGTTTTAAGAGAAATTGGAGATCAGCTCTGCATCTGAAGCTCTGAGCTGCTTGCCTGAAATATTTGCTGCTCCTTGGTTTCATTTTCTATGAGAAGGTAACCTATATGCTATTATTGTTACTATGAGTTTCTGGAGACACAATACTTCCATTTTCTTCACTGCTAAGCATTCAGAATTTTCATCCTAGTCTCGGGATAAGTTTTCCATCATTCTTTCCTTAGCTTTGTCAACATTGATATTTATGTGAAGAAATCTATTTATTTGAGATATACAATGAGTCAGTGTGACTTCACTAAGAAATGAGTTTCAAGGAAGAAATTTGTTCCAACATCTGTGAGATTGGCTGTCTGATCTCAGAAAGAAAGAATTAGGGTGGGCATATTGAAGACAATTCGTGAAATCATCAGGTATGTTTAATATGGAACTGAAACCCAAACTTTGTTTATATGTGTGATGCAAATCAAGTCAATGAAAAGAGAGTGTTAATTAAGAGACAGCTCTTACCTTTTAAGAAATAACCTTTATTACATTTAGTGGTATTTCTTTTATTCATATTTAAAAGCAGACTAATGCATTTTATCTTTATTATTCCAAATGAATTATTATGTCCTTATACTAAATACTGAGATTTGGAGGGAGAGATTCCTGGGACTCAGATTTTTGAGGGCAATACCTGGATCCAGTCCTCAGAGCTTATCACTCAGAGAGGGGCCAGCCTTGTAGGAACCAGAAATGAGGACATCTAGGGAGAAAGCATTGGGTGAGTTTTTCAAAAGCTTAGGAACACTAGCACATTCCTCCAAAGTTCTCCCCAAAACTGGTCTGAAATGAGCATTTTAGTGAACATACCCCATGGAGGGGTGGCTCTATAAGCAGTTACTTGTGATATGTCCTTTCATGGGATGCAAGGATCATGGAACAATTTACAGAATCATATACTATCATATACTATCGGTGCAGAGGGCTGGAGGGAACTTTGGGAAGTGTGTGGAAGGACCCTTTTGCAGTCAGGTGGTACTTAAGAGTATGGGCTTTGGAGTGGCAGAGCTGGGCTTAAATCCTGGCTCTGTGACCTTCTGGCTTTTGTTCTTCTGTAAGTCATTTATCCTCTCTAACTCTGTTTCCTCCCCTCTCAAGGGGAGACACACCACCTGTTTCAGACTCAATGTGATGGCTGAGTGCAATGTCGGAGCACTGGACATGGAACAGGCATTAAATATATGGATATTCGCTTCTGTTTCCCAGTTTCCTCTAGAGCCAGCCCCACATTCTTCTTCACTAGGCCAATTTTGTAACTTGTCATCATCTGATGGTTTTCTTTGCTTTATTTGGTGTCCATGTCATGAGTGAAGATCACTTCATTTTTTCCATCAGTGTGAGAAAGACAACTTGTCCTCTCCATCACATCCACACAGCTCAGCCACCAACCTTGTTGTTCTGACTCAAGCTCCCTCCTAAGGTCTGGTCCTATACCTTTAAGGGCTTAGTGTTTCTCTACTTGGATGCTCTGCCATCTCATCAAATTCATTACCTGTTTGATCTCAAACTGAATTTATCACCTTTTCCCCCAGAGCTGAATTTTCCTTCTATTTTGTCTGTGTGCCTGTCTGTGTGTGAATTCCCTCATTCTTTCAGTCATCCTAAGGGGAACTACTAGAATTATCATTGTCATCTCCTTCTCCTTCCTATCTTTTATATTAGGCTCTGAATGCTATGGAATCCCCCCATCACCACCACTCCCCTGCCCCCTGCAAAATATACTTTGTTGTTCTTATTTTCTTCTTCTTTTCTTTCATTCAGCACTTACTCATCAAATATATTTATGGAGTACCTTGTGCGTGCCATGGAAATAAGTATAAGTGAATTCTTACCACCTCCCTTTCATACTCTTGCAACAATCTCATAACCGATGACAGCAGAAGCTAGACTAAGGAACCAGATTACCAAGATCCAAACCCTGGCTCAGCAACATTTCCACCTGTCGGACCTAGGGCAAGTTTTTTAACCTCTCATAGCTACAGATTTGTCATCTATAAGGTGGCAGTCATGACAGTACTTACTTCATAAGGTTGTCAGGAGCAGTGAGTGAGTTAATACATGTGAAGTGCTTAGAGTAGTGGCTGGGACATAATCAGCAGGACATAGATGATAGATAGTAACCAGGTTCCTTCTCTTTCTTTTTCCTTTCTTTGTGCTTCAATCTTCATTAGATTTTCTGAATTTACTTTTCTTTTTTAGATTTTATTTATTTATTTGACAGAGAGAGATCACAAGTAGGCAGAGAGGCATGCAGAGAGGGCCGGGGGAAGCAGGCTCCCCGCTGAGCAGAGGGCCCAATGCAGGGCTCAATCCCAGGAGCCTGGGATCATGACCTGAGCTGAAGGCAGAGGCTTTAACCCACTGAGCCACCCAGGCACCCCTGAATTTACTTTTAACAAAGATTTCATCAGATCAGTTTCCAGTTTGGGGTGTCGTCATTCCCTATGGATTCAGGTCATTTTCTTTGCTTGACTTTCAAGAGCTTGTATATCTTTGGTCCCAGCCTCACGTCCTGCTATGCCCACTCTCTCCTCCTTCTATTATAAACTTGTGTTCACTGTGAGAGGCACACTACATGTTTGCATGGTTCTTTCCAGGGTTCATGGGTTTTCCATGTGTCAGAATACTGGAGACCATTTCCTTCACCATCCTCTGCCTTGAATGCCTCTCTCCTTGCCCTAGATTTGTATATCCCAAGGCTTCCTATCTCTCAGTCTTACCTTTTCTAGAGATTCTTTCCAACCCACTTCTGTCCTCAGTGGTATATGGGGATTCCTAGTAGCATTCATTTAATTCTATGTGGTTATGATAGCATGTAGTACCTATTTCTAAACTTTGCAGTCTTCCTTACCAGATTTTGACTCCACATCCTCTAGGGGAAGAACGGACAAAACTTTTTCTGCAAAGTGCCAGATAAAAAGAAAATGTTCCTAGGCCTGTGGATCATATACTGTGTCACTTCTGCCAACTACCCGCCTCTGTCACTGGAACGTGAAAGCAGTCATAGACAATACGCTAACAATTAGGTGTGTCCATCTTCCAATAAAACTTTATTTGCAAACACATGTGGCAGGATGGCTTTGGCCTTTGAGCTGTAGTTGCTGACCACCGCTATAGAGAAGTGTCTGTTCATATACTGAGATGTTAAATAAAATGCTATGGATGGAGTGATTTCAAATATAAGAAGATTTGGGTGGATTCTGATGAGTTTGTGACCATTTGCAAATGACGGCAGGGAGACTCATCCGTGACTTAAAGACGCACAGTAATGCACTTGGAAAAACCACAACATGCTTGCTGTACATCTATCCCTGCTCTTCCCAGAAATCCTAACTAAACTCCAGATAGTGGAGAAAGATGGGAGGTGGGGGAAGGGTGGTTGCCAGGAGGAAAGTCTCATCACCATGGAAACAGTTTTCTGCATTCCTGCATTGGTCTATGAACACCAGGTGGTTCACACACAGCCAAGAATCTGAACTTACATTGTGAAGAGAAAACGGCTTTTGACCATACTCAGAAAAATGCGTTTGCCTTGGTCACTGGCCCATGGGTTCCTGAATGATTTTTCAGAGTACCTGCACACCACTGTTTTCTGAACAGCTTTGGAAAATATTTTTTTAACTGATTAAACACAGGAAAGAACAGTGATTGAAGTTTTGAATATTTTTTTTCTTTCCTTTCAGACTGTAGATTAATGCTAGACAGGCGTAGCTAATCAGATTTAACATTTTTTCACACTTTATTACTTCAACATGGGACAGGAAAACCTTCCTAATACCTAAAGCTCCCAAGATTTCATGAAACCATTTAAAAGGTTTATTATTTTTTTCTTCCCAGACTGTCATTCTCAATTTTAAATAGTTGACCATTCCAATTATGGTCTTCCAAATGAAAAATTACTCATCCTAAATTCACCTCCCCCATTTTTTGCCAAGTAATTAATTGTGGATCAAGTTCTTTGAGGTACAGCATGTAATAATTACTTTCTATAATTGATTTAAGTCTCAAATTATAAGCCCTTTGTTTCCCTGTAAGGAGGGACACCAGAGAACTAGGAAATTAGAGGGTAATGCCAGGTACTGGAAAATAGTGCCCAGAGTAGTGGAAGGCCTTTCAGAGTACAATGATGGTTAATTTTAGTCAGAGATAATGGAATTCAGTTCCAGTTGAAGACATCAATGATTAGAACAGGGCCGGATGCTCACAAAAATGCTGCCCCAATGGGTGGCCTCTATATGACAACTTAAGCTCCAGTAACTATGAACTTGACCTTATTTGGAAGTTGCAGTTAGAATCAAGTGAAGATTAAGGCATACTGGATTAGGGTGAGCCCAAATCCAATGACTGAAGTCCTTATAATAAGACAGAAATATGGACACAGACACATAAGAGAGGAGAAGGCCACAGGAGGATAGAGGCAGAGAGGGGAGTAATGCTTCTCTAAACCAAGGACTGCAAGGATTCTGGCCACCATTAGAAGCTGAAAGAGTCAAGGAAGGATCCTCCTCTAGAGGCTTCAGAGGACGCATGGCCCTGCTGCCGTCTCGATTTTGGACTTTGGGCCTTCAGAACTGTGAAAGAATAAATTTCTGTTGTTTTAACCACTTAGGTTATGAAACTCTTTTACAGCAACTCTAAGAAACTAATATAACTTGTATTATTATTTATATAGTATTTTTCTTTAAATTGATTCCTTTTTTAAACAGACACCTTCATTTAAAAAGTAAACTTTATAGCAGTATTGTGCATGGAGCAGCAGTAACAATTTTCCACATATAAAATAAATATAGGAGACACATAAAATTTTTGCCCTAAATGGATATGTCAATGAAGGACCTCATGGTTTGCTTCAGCTCTCTTTTGGATAACTCTTGGTTTAGGAACCAGGTGCCCTTTGTGCCAGTTTAATATTCTCTCATCCGAGGTTTTGAGGCAAATACGTTCCAGCTGATAACCTTAACTTTCCACTTGGTTGGCATATCAGGATGCTTTGGGCAGAAAATGAACAGAAATCCCAATTTGAATTGTCTTAGACAAGAAGGAAATTTATTATCTCAAGTAACAAGAAGTCCAGAAATAATGTAGGCCTCAGGTATAGTATGAAGGTGGCTCTATCTCATTTCTCTGCTCTTTTCTCCACTCTGCCTTTCTCCATGTGTTCATCAGTGGGCTTCTCTTAAGGTTGCAAGACAGTACCTAACTGAAGGAATGTGGTGGAGGGATCAAGAAGTATGGGAGTGGGAGCCATGCCATGGGTTATAAAGGCCTTCCCTTCAGTTAATTCGGTCTACTTGAGACATGTACCCATCCCCAAACCAATAACCATATTTGCTGGGGGAATGCTATGCTCTGGGTTCCTGAACCAACCATTGGCAAGTATGATATGCTTGGCTAAGATCAATTCAAATATGCTTGGGTGAATGCAGTCACTCCTTCCCAAAGGGAGCCAACTCAAAACTTTGTTGAGATTTCATATCCAGCTCCAAGTTCAATATCTCTCGGTAACATCTTCCTCTTGGTGCAAAAGTCTCCAGGTAAGAGTTTTGTCTCTTACTACCCTCCCCAGAATTATCTCATATACAATGGTGGAAAATGAACACAACGGTAAATACTCACTTGGGGGAGGGGAGAATGGAAGTAGCATCTACTGGTCATTGGTTCAAAGCATGGATTGGATCATTAGAGTCCATGTCCTATGCCCTGGCAGCCATTCTGCCACCCTGGTTCTGCACTACCGATGAATGTTCTGTCCACTGTTCTCTGTGCGCCCGTCTGTGACGGGCATTAGGAAGGGGAATGCCAAAAAAAAAAAAAAAAAAAAAAAGGAAGGGGAATGCTCTTTCTGGAGGTGCAAATCTCTCGCAGTTTACTTATCGTAGGTACGAATTCAGACAGCTTGTGATTTGCTTTGAAGGGTGACATGATCACAAGATGTTGGCTGGAATCAGAGCATTTTGGGTAATGCAAGAGGCTTTAGAAACTGAGCAGGTATTTTGTTTACTTGCTTCTGGTTAATTCCGTGGAACAGAAACCACAGCCAGAGATCGTACCCAGACATCACCTTTGCAGCTTGGGCTTTTTGATCTGCTTTCTTATCTGCCTCTGTACTTTGCCTGATCGCCCTTGTGTCCAGGGTAAAGGATATGTCAAAGCAACAATCTCATCTAAACTCAGGCTGCTTTCATTCCAGCTGCTTCTTCCCATGGAATGTATTTCACGCTTAGTCCTGCGGACAAGACTTACAGGAGGCTCACAGGCAGGGCCCAGGTGATCAGACTGTCTTCTGCTACAGTCTTTTTTCCTGCCTAGTCTCTGCAGTCTTTGCCTTGGTTCGAAAACTTAGTTTGGCATTAAGAATTTTAATTTTACAATCTTGCAGGGCAGTAAATTATCAGATTTTTAGTCAATTTAGCTTGTAGGCCACAGATAGGAAAAACTGTTGTTTTTTTTTTAATCTCAAGCATAACTGACCTATTAGTTTCAAGTACAACATAGTGATTTGACAATTATATACAATATAAAATGCTGACCACGGTATTATTTTTTTTATTTTTATTTTTTTTTAAAGATTTTATTTATTTATTTGTCAGAGAGAGAGAGAGAGCGCGCGAGAGTGAGTACAAGCAGATAGAGTGGCAGGCAGAGGCAGAGGGAGAAGCAGGCTTCCTGCTGAGCAAGGAGCCTGATGTGGGACTCGATCCCAGGACGCTGGGATCATGACCTAAGCCGAAGGCAGCAGCTTAACCCACTGAGCCACCCAGGCGTCCCTGACCACGGTATTATATACACATATATAATTATATACAATATAAATTACATACAATATATATAATTATATACAATATAAAATGCTGACCATGGTACTGTCTGTCACCGCCTACTTATGACTTTATTATTGACTATATTCCCGACGCTGTGCTTTTCATTCCCGTGACTTATTTATTTTATAACTGGAAGTTTGTGCCTCTGACTCCTCTTCACCTATTTCAAATAGTAAAGCCATACTGACTTTTCTTCTCTGCTTTTTTTTAATTTAATTTAATTTTTTATAAACATATAATATATTTTTATCCCCAGGGGTACAGGTCTGTGAATCGCCAGGTTTACACACTTCACAGCACTCACCATAGCACATACCCTCCCCAATGTCCATAACCCTACCCCCCAATCCCCCTCCCCCCATCAACCCTCAGCTTGTTTTGTGAGATTAAGAGTCACTTATGGTTTGTCTCCCTCCCAATCCCATCTTGTTTCATTTACTCTTCTCCTACCCCCTTAACCCCCCGTGTTGCATCTCCTCTCCCTCATATCAGGGAGATCATATGATAGTTGTCTTTCTCCGATTGACTTATTTCGCTAAGCATGATACCCTCTAGTTCCATCCACGTCGTCGCAAATGGCAAGATTTCATTTCTTTTGATGGCTGCATAGTATTCCATTGTGTATATATACCACATCTTCTTTATCCATTCGTCTGTTGATGGACATCTAGGTTCTTTCCATAGTTTGGCTATTGTAGACATTGCTGCTATAAACATTTGGGTGCACGTGCCCCTTCGGATCACTATATTTGTATCTTTAGGGTAAATACCCAGTAGTGCAAGAACATGTACAGGAATTCAGTAAAGTGTCAGGATATAAAATCAATGCACAGAAATCGGTTGCATTTCTCTACACCAACAAAAAGACAGAAGAAAGAGAAATCAAGGAGTCAATCCCATTTATAATTGCACCCAAAACTATAAGATACCTAGGAATAAACCTAACCAAAGAGGCTAAGAATCTATACACAGAAAACTATAAAGTACTCATGAAAGAAATTGAGGAAGACACAAAGAAATGGAAAAATGTTCCATGCTCCTGGATTAGAAGAATAAATATTGTGAAAATGTCTATGCCTACCTAAAACAATCTACATATTTAATGCAATTCCTATCAAAGTGCCATCCATTTTTTTCAAAGAAATGGAACAAATAATTCTAAAATTTATATGGAACCAGAAAAGACCCCAAATAGCCAAAGGAATATTGAAAAAAAAAGCCAAAGTTGGTGGCATCACAATTCCGGACTTCAAGCTCTATTACAAAGCTGTCATCATCAAGACAGCATGGTACTGGCACAAAAACAGACACATAGATCAATGGAACAGAATAGAGAGCCCAGAAATAGACCCTCAACTCTATGGTCAACTAATCTTCGACAAAGCAGGAAAGAATGTCCAATGCAAAAAAGACAGCCTCTTCAATAAATGGTGTTGGGAAAATTGGACAGCCACATGCAGAAAAATGAAATTGGATCATTTCCTTACACCACACACGAAAATAGACTCAAAATGGATGAAGGACCTCAATGTGAGAAAGGAATCCATCAAAATCCTTGAGGAGAACACAGGCAGCAACCTCTTTGACCTCAGCCGCAGCAACATCTTCCTAGGAACATCGCCAAAGGCAAGGGAAGCAAGGGCAAAAATGAACTATTGGGATTTTATCAAGATCAAAAGCTTTTGCACAGCAAAGGAAACAGTTAACAAAACCAAAAGACAACTGACAGAATGGGAGAAGATATTTTGCAAACGACATATCGGATAAAGGGCTAGTGTCCAAAATCTATAAAGAACTTAGCAAACTCAACACCCAAAGAACAAAAAATCCAATCAAGAAATGAGCAGAAGACATGAACAGACATTTCTTCTCTGCTTTTAAAACAGCCATTTTAGAGGTCAGTGTTCTGCAAACTCAAAACCAGCCACTTTCAATGTAAAGTTGTCCATTGTTTTCGATATATCTTACTGAACACCATAAGAAGTAGCTAATATAGTCCAACATTGTGAATTTTTCCTAACACTAGAGCCTTATAGACTCACAGTCCCTAGCCCAAGGCATAATAAGCAACAGCTAAAAAGTTGTCTTTTACCTGCATCACAAGCATACACAGTTCCCAGTTGGGAATCCCAGTCCACAAGCTCAACTCAAGGGGGCAACGTTCAGGTTGTAATCCATCTTCATGGCTGGTCAAGGTGGCCTGCGAGGAATGGCGGCGTCTTCACTACCTTACCTGCACTCAGCCGGTGCCACACTTGGGGATCTATCCCCAGCACCCAAACACTTGTCGCCAATTTCTGCAAAAGTGTTAGCTGCGATCAACAGAAATGGACTTCAATCAAGTTAAGCAGAAAAGTAATTTATTGAAAAGGTATTGGATACTTTCCAGGAATGTTGGGAAGTCTGGAGTGCTAGGTTTGGAAAAAGTCGGGATCAAGGCAGCTGCCCATGAGAGCCAGAGCAAATTCTTGTCCAGCCTCACACTGGCAAGGACCACTGAAGCCACTGCTGCCAGACACTGAACACTACCACTTGTACACACCTGAAAGTGGATGTCATCGCTTCCTCCGTATCCTTTAGTCAGCTTTCCAGACTCTGTTGCTTTACATCACTACCTTGCAATGTGAAAATCTCAAGCGGGTGCATTGGATTGGCTGAGCTTATTAGGCTTTGCTTCCAGAAATGCTGTGAAACCACTTTCTAGTGTTTTCAGCCCCTCTAGGAAGAGATAGGCTCTGCCTTTCCCAGGATTTTTAAGGTGCAGAGTTCCCTATGAGGAGAAGGAGGTGAGGGCACTAGGTTGAAAAGAAACGACATGCCAATTTCAGCAGCATATATACCTGTGGGTTGCATTCCCTTTGAATTCACAATTAAGGTTTTGTTTATAGCATTTTTAAAGTTCTGTAGGTGCCTAGGTAATATGAGCTTCCATCTATAAAATGAGCACAAAGTGTTCCAAGTGCTATTTACAGGTAACCTCTAATTCTCACAACCCCCAAAGTAGATATATTCCTAATAATAACGATGATGATCAGGGTAAGTACAGTAATTGCAGCAATTAGGATTTATGCATCTATGGGACAGGTCCTGTGCTAAGCGCTGCACCTGCTCAGGCTCATTCCATCTTCTGGTTACACTGTTCCTGTTTTATTGGTGAAGAAGGTCAGGCTTAGGGCTTTTGTAACATGCCCACCATTACTCAGGCAGAGGGACTTAAGACTGGAATCAGTCTTAATGTCTCTGTCTCTGGGCACTTCCCCTGCAGCCCACTTCAAGACTATAAATAATAAGGGTTGCACCAGATTTTGAGTTTGGGTCTTGGATTTGGCCTAGATCTGTAATTCAAGTTTGCATTGGCTTTGATCTTCAGAAGACCAAGCAGCGAAATGCTCCTTTCATTGTTATTTGTGGCATCCCTAAACTTTTCATCAACAAATTGTCATCACATAGTATCTAATCACTGTGTCTAATCAATATATCAACATCAGTAGTGTGAAGAAAGTTTGTCATTCTGGTTTATTGTCAATATTTGAATATTCACACTTAAACATAGTAGGCATTCCAAATGTAACTTGAAATGAAAATGTCCTCATTAGCCATATGTTTAAGTCTAGCTGTTGGTTGAGATATTTATTATGGCAAGACTGAAATGCTGCGGGTAGTACAGTTGCCAGTTTTATGTACCAAAAGAGTTATTATGAACTTTAAAATGGCCAAATGAACAGGGAGTTGGATTGATAGTTATGGATAAACAAGATTCATTAGCTAGATAGCTTTAGAAAAATCATTATTTACATTTTGGGTCAAAAGCTTTATAAAATTTTAAATAATAATACAAGATGGAATAAAGAAATTAGATTATATCATAATTCTACTCTTTGGTGATTTGCTCGTTCTCCCACCATGTTTTTAAAATATAATTTTTTTAAAAAGATTTTATTTATTTATTTGAGAGAGAGAGAGAGACAGACAGTGACAGAGATAACGATGAGAGAGCACACACAGAAAGAACAGGAAGAAGCAGGCTCCTGCTGAGCAGAGAGCCCGACTTGGGGCTAGATCCCAGGACCTTGGGATCATGACCTGAGCTGAAGGCAGATGCTTAACCAACTGAGCCTCACAGGTGCCCCTTAAAATATAATCTTTAGGAACTATATTTGATAATTGGTCCTTTAATCTTACTCAGTCATCGAATCTTTTAAGAAAAAGAAGTTCTTTGGACTTCTTTTATTTTGATGGGAAGAATTTTAAAAAGTAGACTGTCAATATTGTCACTCCAAAGTCACGTACAAAAGCATCTAGGATAAATCATCCTCAGTCCAGACAGAATAAAGAATTTTAAAAGTGGGAAGAAAAAAGTATTAGGGGAGAATGAACACCTCAGGAGCCTGCGACTGTCACTATTCAAACCTTAAAAAAGTAGACTTTATCAACAAATGCTTTAAGAGGATCATATCTTATAATTTTCCTTCTATAGAGGCTAGAACTTGAAACAAAGACTGGTGAATTGATTGCTCTGGAGCGCTGACCTCTTATCATTTTTAGAAATTAAAGTTGAAGGATTATTTTTCACATTTTCCAAATCTCTGAATCTAAAGGCACACAGTTTCTTGTAGAAAATATGTTTCTGAAAGTAACTTTCCTGAATTAAATTCTACTGTGCATAAAAAGGTTGAAAGTATAATTAGGAAAGCCATTTGAAAGGATGTCCACTGTAGTGTTGTAATTGTGTACCATAGGGAGCTGATAAGTGACAATTCTGTGAAATAGTGTGTCTGCCCTTTTAAAATTTGACTACTAAAAATGTTAGTAATAAAGTCGCAATTTGAGGCATGAGATTTCATATTCATACTTGTATTTGAGAAGATAGACAGCTAGATTCAACTTTGGGCTTAATTTCGTGCCAAATACTGTTATTTGCTCTTGACCATTCAGCATTCACTCAAAATGTGTATTATGGGCTCCTCTCTCATAAAACAGGTCTCTTCCTGCCCAGAAAGCCAGACTGTATTTCTTAAAACAAATAAACAAATTACTTCCCAGGCCTCAAAGGAATGGGTGAAGCTGACCAACACCAACCCTTTGTCCACTCCTCTTTCTCATGACAGGTTTCTTTCTTTCTTCTTTTTTTCCCCCCTAGTGTTCTATAGAGCCACTGGTACCTTTTGCATCTTTGCTCAATCCAGAGTGTGAGCCATTAATTTGATGAGCATGAAGGGGCCCTCCAATGCCATCTAAAACGGATCTTAGGCTATGCTAAATTGGGGTGCTGTCTAGGGGAAACATCACCGTGCCATTAAGCTCGGCCACTTGGTGGCACCAAAAAGTAAGAGCCAGCTCTGCTGGAAAATCCGTACTGGAGGTAACCTGTTCCTAACGTGCTGCAAAGAGAAAGCATAAGGAAAACAGTCATTTCTTGAGAAAAATGGGCTTTGCACTGAAAAGAAATGAAATGAAATGAAATGAAAAAGGTGGGGGGGGGCTTTGAATTCACTCACATATTTTCTTCCCTTGTAGAAGTAGGGGAGTGTGGAGGATGGGAAGTGGGTACTGGACTAGAAAGAAGGTTCCTTAAACCCCTTGAACATGGGCATTCTATGATCCTCACGTGCCCTATGTTCTCACTAGGCTCTTTGTTAATTAGACTAAAAATGATGGTAATGGCCAACATTTATTGTGAGCTTATTAAGTGCCAGGGTAGTGTACTATGCTGTGTCATACGGATTACTTTGTGAGTTTATTTTTCTTTCTTATTTTACATAAGAATTTCATAAATCCTCACAACATTGTAACTATAAATGTCCATAAGAAGATGGGTCTTGTAGAGGCTAAATGACTTGGACAAAGCCACACAGCAAGGAAGTGGTGTGGCTGGGATTTGAACCGTGAAGATTGTCCCCAGAGCCTGGGTCTTCACTGCCACACAGGGTCTACTTCTGAGCACCCCTTCCTCTCTATGGGAAGTCCCTTTCCGTTCATGATTTTGGCTCTTTGCAAAGGGAAAACCTCCCCTACATGAAACCTACAGTCAACTTAAGAAATAATACTCATTGCTACATTGTTATCATTTAGGAAGGGAAAAGATGAAGCTCATTTACTGTATTTATTTCCAAATTTTAAGTTAAATTTAAATTATGTCTTTATAGATTTAGCAGCAAAGAGGTTTGGCCAAGGAATCCCTCGAGTCTCTGTAATTCCTTTTTCCTCCATGGTTCCCCGACAGCCGATTCCGACAATATTCTTTATTTCACATGGTTGTTATATTGCTCCTTCCTCGTCTTCTTCTTTTTTGAAAGGATTTTATTTATTCGCGCACGCACGAGAGAGAGAGAGAGAGAGAGAGAGTGTGCGAGCGCGCGCACGCGCGCGCATGCATTCAGAAGCGAAGGGGAGAGGGAGAAGCTGGTCCCTTAAGGAGCCAAGAGCCTGGGGCGCCTGGGTGGCTCAGAGGGTTAAAAGCCTCTGCTTTGGAGCGCCTGGGTGGCTCAGTGGGTTAGGCTGCTGCCTTCGGCTCAGGTCATGATCTCCGGTCCTGGGATCGAGCCCTGCATCGGGCTCTCTGCTCAGCAGGGAGCCTGCTTCCCTTCCTCTCTCTCTGCCTGCCTCTCTGCCTACTTGTGATCTCTGTCAAATAAATAAATAAAATCTTAAAAAAAAAAAAAAAAGCCTCTGCCTTCGGCTCAGGTCATGATCCCAGGGTCCTGGGATCGAGCCCCGCATCAGGCTCTCTGCTCCATGGGGAGCCTGCTTCCTCCTCTCTCTCTCTCTGCCTCTCTGCCTACTACTTGTGATCTCTGTCTGTCAAATAAATAAATAAAATCTTAAAAAAATAAAAAATAAAAGGAGCCAAGAGCCCGACAGCGCAATCCATCCCAGGAATCCGGGATTGTGAACTGACCCAAAGGTAGAAGCTTAATTGACTGGGCCACACAGGTACCCGGTATTAGTTCCTTTTATTGCCAGACCAGGAAATGGACCTTTGGTTTGAACTTGCCTTGTCTTCTAGGAGAGCATGAGTGACTAACATCCTAGTCAACAAGCTGGCCCCTGGTAGCTTGGAGTGATCTTAACACCCCTTTCTTCGTATCTGCCCTATTTCAGATCAGCACTTTGCAGATGACGTATTTTCCAGCTTATTCCCTTTGCTGCTGTTGTTTTTCTTGCTTTTCTCCTAATCTCTGCCTATGCCCAGGGTCCGCACCCTCTCTCTAATTCCTTTAACGTTTAATTATTTGTCTTATCAGCTGAACTTACTCCCACCTGTCTGTCTTTCCCGTGTTTCTGGTTGAATTAGCCCTATCAGGCTGGTGGAGAGGCTTGTTAAGCTTGATTTTTGGAACAGTTGAGGCCTCTGAGGCTCAAGGATAAAATTGAATCAGAAGGGACTAGCCTGTGGAGGCCTGGAGTGGTTGGTAGATGTTTATTTTGTCTCCTCTACTTTAGTACTTGTGTTGGCATTGTATAAGTCCGAGAGTGAGCATCTGGCCCAGGTGTTGGGTGGGTCTGTAGGTGTCTAGGCTGGGCCTGGAGGGGTAGGGGGCAGGTGGGTGGTGGTGGTAGTTATGCTTCCGTGAGATCTGACATGGTGCTCACCCACTTGGACACTGTGGTGGGCTCTTACAGAATGGTGCCGACTCTGCCACTGGCCTGAATTTCTCTGGTTTGCTTTTACAAGAAATGACCAGCATGGCTTTGGGACTTCCAGTTTTTGAGTTGTCAGGCAGGTTTCATTGGGTTATTTTCTTCCTGGGATGACATCTCAGCACAGAGAGCTAGTTCCTGTGATACTGGGCACTTGGCTTCCCGGGCCAGCCAACTCGGCAGTGATTCAAAAGAAGCCTGAAGCTTATATTGAGGGGGAAATTGAGACTTAAACTGGGACTTTAGAGGAATTTAAGTGCCAGACTAACACTGTTGGTCTTTAGCCAGCATGCAGTGGTTTAACAACAATGGCCATTCTGATTATGAAATTCATGTAGGATCTTTGTAACACGTGTAGAGAGGGTGATAAGAATCATTGAGATATTGTCATTGTGACTTGGCATAGGGAGGGGCAAAATGGGGGTGACAAGGCTTGCTCAGAATCAGGGTGGATTTTGAAAATAGAAGCTTCAGAACTTACTGGGATCTTTTTCAATGAGCATTATGTCAGAAGCATTTTTTTTTTTCTCCAAAGTTTACAGAACCATTTGTCTGAGTCCAGCATTGCCATGTTTAAACAATGGGATGAGAGGATTTTCAGGAACTTGATGTGGAAATGAGGAGTGGGAAAGGTGAGAATTTGTGGGAAAGCTGTGGAAATCAGTAGAGGGGCTCATCTGAGCTGGGGGCTGTGAGCGTAGCAAGGAAGGACGAGACACCGCATGAAAGAATAAAGCTCTGGTGAATGATGTGGAGACTGGAGTCAAGGGAGATGTTCGCCACACCATACTAGCCATGACCAAGTTCTAGTACTGGGAGGGATTCTGTGTGTTACCAGACCAAATGGTCGGGGCGAGAGATAATGTTAGAGGTAATACATAGTACATATTGTTAGTGGTAATTACTCTGTGGAGGTCAAAACAAAAACTGTCCATAGAATACATTCTCTCAAAGAAATAGCCTATTTCCAGCCATTCAAAGTACAGGTGCTACTCAGTGTTCCCTTCAAGTCCTGTTATTGCTGTTTGCTGGTTTTAAGGGGTGTGTCAGTGGGAATCACTGGGGGCTGTCTTGGAGGCTGTCAGCCACGAGGGGGTTCCTCCCTTTTTAGCTGGTTAACCAGTTTGTACTCCTCCCAGGGCAGCACAGGCAGGAAGCCCTGTGGAGACCCCTGAGTGAGCTCAGGAAGCCCAAAGCCATAGCTGCCTAAAGGGCAAAGACAAGGCGCCATTTTCAAGAGGCCAGTTTGAAAGGTCCTTTTCTCCTTCCCTTTCCTCTGGATGCATGAATTCTACTGTGTAACCTCATAAGTCCCCATGCTGGAACATATACGTGGTGGTGGGGTGAATGGCAGAAGAAGATAAAAGGCTGGCAGGCTTGATGGAAGAGTACATATAAGTTGGCATTGGAGCCATGTAGCTCTGCAATTTGCCTTCTGTTGGGCTGCTCTGGACAAGGTTTGGGAGGCAATGAGGTGGTTAACTACTGGCTAAAATTGGGTTTGGGATTATCTGAGCTTTTATTATCCACTTACTCCCTGTCCTCCACTACCAAAAATAAGGGAGATTTGGCTGTGGGATCAGGAGAGGGGGATGCCACAATACCTGGTGTAATCTGCTTCCTGGCTTACAGATTAGGACCATGACCTCTGGATATGACCATATAAATCTTTTATCTCTTTCCAGGGTCTCCCCATTTTGAAGAGAAGATCATGAAAATGGACACGGCAGCCTTTTGCTGTTAGCAGTATTTCTGCATCTCCAAGAGGCAAGTGATAAGGGTGAGGGCCATAGACCACACTGGTAGGGGTGCTGTCTTGAAGCAGACAGATGGATGCGTCAGCAGGTGGGACCCTCCCCTTTGAGGGAGAGCTCTTGGTCCCAGTCTGGTTGTGGGTTGGGTCATGGAGCTGGGGGTAGGGAGTCTGGCCATTACTATAAGCCTGGCTTCTGATCCAGGGATCTGGAGAGAATCTATTACATAGGATGCATTGGTAGTCAGAGACACTAGATTAGTCCTAACTACTACCAAACTTAGGTAACTCTTCTATTGCATTGTCAGGAGAAAAATTAATAATCACCTTGCCAGTGGTTGTGACTTGGTGTTTTGTTTTGTTTGCATTAGAGGATTACACACAATTTTTTATCCCTGTGATATCTTTCACCTGTTACTGTGTTTCCAGAGGTACCAAAATGAGGGGTCGGTTCAGTTTAATTGAATCAAATGTGTTGTTCAGTGTCATTTCTTAATAATTTAATCCCACAAATATTTACTGAGGTCTACTATGTTTGGGCTCATTGCCAGGTCGTGCCTGACAACGATACAGAGACTCTGACCTCAAAATACTCTGGGGCAATAATACTCTGTAATTAATCTGGGGCAGATTAATTACATATATATGTGATGTCAGCAAGCCATGGAGTTTCTCTAATATTTTGCTGTTTCACTGGGTATCTGAGGATTAACGTTTTCCAGAGCCTTCATTTCAGAACTTTCAGCACCTTTGAAGCTTATCTTATTCCGTCCTTCCTGCTTATCCTTCTTCATGATTCTCCTTGGCTGAGCCTCCTTTCCCTTGCCCTGATTTATTGAGTCATGGCTGAGCAGCTTTTTGCTCTGGAAAGTTCTGTCATTTTAATGAGACATGCACAGTATATTGACATTCTGCCTTCAGTACGGAGAAGCTACAGGCAGATTAACTTGTTCTAAATGGAAACATTGTAAATGTACGAGCTCATCCTTGAAAGGAATCTTGCAATGATCCCTTTGATAAATAGAAGGGTCCTTTTGTAATGTGGATAGTGATCTTTTATTTTACCTGGTGACAAGATCTAGATTTAAAGTGGGGTGAACCTGTATTACAATGTTAAGTGAGATTGAAAAACGCATCATTCCAAAAATGACATGGTTGTTATGAGAATCCTGTAAAATACAATTATCCTCTGATTTTAAGGTTCATGTTAAGTGTGGAGAAACGGGGTGGTAAACATTGGGATTCCATTTGTGTAACTTTAAAGACCCTGAAAGAGTCATGGTTTCTATCTTGTGGAAGTTATTCCAGGAAATCAATGATGAAATAGGAGTTGAGTTTCAGGCTTGGAAATGGGGGTGCATCATAATCTTAGTATATATTTCTAGGGGATCAGTATCTGTCATTCTTTTTTTTTTTTAAGATTTTATTTATTTGTCAGAGAGAGAGAGGGAGAGAGAGCGAGCACAGGCAGACAGAATGGCAGGCAGAGGCAGAGGGAGAAGCAGGCTCCCTGATGAGCAAGGAGCCCCATGTGGGACTCGATCCCAGGACGCTGGGATCATGACCTGAGCCGAAGGCAGCTGCTTAACCAACTGAGCCACCCAGGCGTCCCAGTATCTGTCATTCTTATATGGTTGTTAGAGTCTTCAGTTTTGGTAGTTGAGAATGTAATTATTGACGGAGAAGTGAGCTGCTCAATCAGAGCACGAGGGACGTGTCTGTGAAATAATGTCTGTAGAGGCCATGAGCAATTCAGAAGCAGATCGCAACATTTCTTAGTAGCATCTAATAGCAAACCAGTATTAATTGATCTTTGTTGTCATGTGTATACACAAACTAGGGTGTAGTTTATCTTTGCCCAAAATATTAAAAAAAAAACAAAAAACCTTTTAGTTAAGGATAAAAATAGAGATAACAAGTTAAAAAACTATTTAACAGGATCTCTAAAACCACTTTACTAGCACCTGCTTATGATTAAATAATGTGCTAATTAGGGGTAATTCTTAGATAATTAATAAAAGTTGAGTCAGCTCTGTACTTGGCAGCACTAACCATCCTTTCCTTTTCATTGGAGAGAATTCGGAAAAATCATCAGACATGCTACCCAGAGAGAATTGTTACTTGTATGTTGATATATTACTTTCAGTCTTTTTTAATTCATATATGTATATAATTACTGAAATGCAGTTGAGAGCTAACCAGTATAATTCTGCTTTTTTCATTGAATATTAAATTGTGCCTATTTTCCTATGATATGGGAAAGTCTTCAGAGCATCATGGAATATTTCCCACTCTATTAGTTATGTTATTTTATTTAAAAATTTATTCTAATGGCCGATATTTAGATGTGTACACTTTCCATTGCAATAAATAATATGACAAATAGTATACATGAATCTATTTAATAAAATCCTAGAAAGGGAACTAATGTGCAGAAGATAGGGTATGATGGCTTTTCAGACAAGTTGTTCAACTCATGCTCTGTGAGGGGAAGTCTAGGGTGTCCCCCAGTCTCTGGGCTGGAGTATGAAGCACCAAATTTAAGACAATTGCTGCTAGTTTGGCAAAAGAATGATGGCATCTTATTATTTAGGTTGCATTTGTTGAATATCTGTAAACTCGAAACTTTCTCATGTTTATCGGCTATTTAAATTTCTTGTTCTGTGAATTTGATGCTCTTTTTCATTTTTCATTTCCATCTCATTTTCATTTACATGTACCATATTGATTTTTAATGCTCTTTCAATATTTAAGGTATTCACTGTCAAATTTTACCAATACTCATTTACTTCTGTGTAAAATCTTAGGGTGGGGGCACCTGGGTGGCTCAGTTGGGTAAGTGCCCGACTCTTGATTTTGGCTCAGGCCACGATCTCACGGTCTTGAGACTGAGTCCCATGTTAGGCTGCATGCTCCGTGAGGAGTCTGGTTGAAGATGCTCTCCCTCCTTCTCCTCGTGCCCCTCCCTCCCACTCATGCTCTCTCTCTCTCTCTCTCTCAAATAAATAAATAAATCTTAAATAAAATCTTAGGGTGTGTGGATATGTTAATAATGTTATGTAGTCAAATGTTAGTGGTCTTTTTCTTTATTTTTTTTAAGATTTATTTATTTATTAGAGAGAGAGAGAGGTGGTGCAGGTCAGGGGAGGGGCAGAAGGAGAGGGGGAGAGAGAATCCTCAAGCAGAACTCACGCTGAGCCTGGAGTTCCAGGCAGGGCTCCATTTCAGGACTCTGAGATCCCAACCTGAGTGGAAACCATGTTAGACACTTAACTAACTCACTGAGCCACCCAGGCACCCCTTTCTCTTTTCTTTGTGCTTTTTTATTTTATTGATCTCAAATTTTATGTAAAAGTATTCAGTAACTAATTACCCATATTCTTCTGGTTCTTCTGACTTTCTTTTTTTTTTAAAGATTTTATTTGACAGAGAGATCACAAGTAGGCAGAGGGAGAGGGGGAAGCAGGCTCCCCACTGAGTAGAGAGCCCAATGTGGGGCTGGATCCCAGGACCCTGAGATCATGACCTGAGTGGAAGACAGAGGCTCAACCCACTGAGTCACCCAGGTGCCCACTTCTGGTTTTTTTGATTTAACACTTTGATTTAGCCTTTACTTGATTGTGTCTTTAGTGACTTTAGTTCTGTGATAATAAGTGAGAAACAGAAGTTTTCTATAGTCAAAATATTCAGAAACACGAAGTTACAATTAAGCTGATTTAAACAAACTTCAGGACTCCTCAGACCATTTAACTTGCTAATACATATTATTTCCTTGATAGAGGACGGGCAGAGGAAGAATAAAACCAGACTTGTTTAATCAACAAATCCTTTCTGTTTTCCTGAGCATTTATTAAGATGAGATTTCCCTCCATGGTTTTGATCCATGTGAAATGTAGTTATAATTATGGAGCAAGGTGAGCTTCTATAACGTACTTCATTCATTTGATGATCAGTGATTCTCTTATTGGTTTGTGCATCTGAGATTTTTTCTTTTTAATCTGAGTTGAGACCGATTGGAGAATATCCGGATAAGAAGAAGGCAGCGTAGAGAAGCGGCAGCCTCGCATCTCAACAAACAAAACCTGAAGGCAATTACATTTCCAAGTATTATGTTAATAACACAAACTCTGTTTAATAGCCTGAAACAGTGAAATAGCAGACAGGCTTTAATTAAAGCTTCACATCACTCTTCTAAATAGCCTTCTTGTCACATGAACAGCTGCTTCATGGCACCCACAGAAGAAAAATGTTTCCATTTGAAAACTTTCTTGCATAAAATGTAAAATTTCATCCAATAGCAGTTCTAAAAATTTGGGCTTTTCTGAGTGATTTGTAAACCCCTGGATGCTGTATTACATTTTGCTTATTTTTTAAGTTTTTGAGTATTTTACTGGTGTCTTATTTCTGATTGAGAGCCTCATATCCATCAGACCTAAAAAAAAAAAAAACAGTGTAGAATGCTTCGATGAAAGGGAAATATGGTTATTACTTTAAATAAAAAGGTGATCACTTTAAAATGAATGACCTTAAAAAGGAAAAAAGGCATTGAGTGATGAGGACAAATATTACGGAGTTGGGTAGTGGACTGGCCACCAGTTATTCTGTGCCGTTAGCCGCCACCTGCTGAACAGCCTGGCTATCAAGAGTCTTTAGTTGAAACTGCCAGATGTTTAAGGAAGACACGCCAGCTGCATAGACAAAACTTTCTAGGAAAATTTTAAGGCATTTTCCCTGTTGTTGCACTCTCAGGAAAGCAAGAGGTGATGGGTTAAGTAACTCAGCCTTTGGTCCTTGGCAAATGTAGTCACTTTCTCACGAATGTTCCCACATGGCGTATGAAACCTTCTTAAGATGCAGAACCTAAGGTATTCTTGCTCTGTTAAATATGCCGAAGTGATTTGTAACCTTGGTGTGTTAATTTCCACAGGGAAATTTGAAGAATAAAACAAGAACACCATAACATCACTTCAGTGGAAGCGTCATTTTTTTCCCCCAAATTCAGAATGGAATTTCAGAAGTGATCTAGACCAGAGTAACTTAGAGCAGGAAAAAAATGATAAAAGGTGTTTTTTTTTTCTCCTTCCTCTCTCTGAAAGCTAAGTTTTTTGTTGTTAGTCAGGTACAGGCTAATATAAATAATGGAAGGGCAGTGTCATCTTTATCACTGCCCTAGTGAGCAGAACCTTTAGGCTTTCTCTGCCCTGACAGATCATTTCACACAGTTTTGGATGCCTGTTGGCAGGTGCAGCTGCTTGGCGTGGCTTTTAGGCAAAGGACCTGAAAGCAGAGGAGGCTTGGCTCTAGGCCTGAAATTGGCCACAGATGTGGAAGGACACCCAGAGGTGGTGCCAACCCCCTGGCTTGCCATCTGATATACTGAGATTCTGAATTCTCTGTCCATGCATGAAGTAGTTGCATGGTGGGTTTTTTGGTTTTTTTTTAAACTGTCGTCTGTCCAAAGTATTTAGCTCTGTATGTAGTATTTAAGGGTTATAATTAATATCCTCTCTACTTCCAAAATACGTTAGAAATTACTGCCCTTATTGATTAAAACAGAGCCTGGGATCTAGTATTTTAGTCAGTTGGTGAAAAATTCCATATAGCTGTTACATATATTTGCATTATTCGTCCACCCATCCATTCATCAGATAGTTCTTTACTGTTTGGCACAGACTGTATTTTAGGTGCTTTGTTAGGGGTTGGGAATGCAGAGATGTGTGGGATATTGTCTTTTCATCAAAAAACTCAGAGTCAGATAGGAGGGACAGACTTACCAGCAGAGAAATCAGTGCTATAAGATAAGGGCTGTCCCAGGGGAAAGGATGGATTCCAGGAGCCAGTGTGGGAGCTTAAAGGCCTGTGAGTCTGCGGGAGCTGGGAGAGGCTTCTCAGAGGAGGAGGCTTTTGAGATGGGTCCCAGAAGATGAGGAGGAGTTGGCCAGGCTGAACTGGGGAAGGTATTTATCCCAGAGAAACAAGCAGCCATGTGTGCAGATAGTTTTGAAAGGCCCAGTGTGAGAGGACCAGGAAAAGTTCAGTGCTGTGCTGCCCAAGAGATGAGGATAAACAGAGTGGCCAGTTTAGGAGGGGCCTTTATTATGTGCCAAAATGAGGGGTATCTGAGACTTCAGCATAATGATTGGGACTATGGACTTTAAAGCCAGCTCTGCGACTCACCAGCTGTGTGAGCTTGGGCAAGTTACTTAACCTCTTTGTGTCTCTTTAAAATGGAAAGAACATGGGTTGCCTGGGTGGCTCAGTCAGTTAAGCATTTGCCTTTGGCTTAGTTCATGATCTCAGGGTCCTGGGATCGAATCCCATGTCTCGCTTCCTGCTCAGCAGGGCGTCTGCTGCTCCCTCTCCCTCTGCAACTCCTTCCTGCTATTCTCTCTCTCTCTTCCTCTGTCAAATAAATAAATAAAATCTTTAAAAAGAAATGAAATGGAAAGAGCAATAGAACGTAGCAGTCACCATACATATTTCTCGATGTGTGTGTGTATATACCCACAAACATGTCTTAAATAGATCATATCACCTGAGTGTAGTAAATTAGGGTCAAATCGAGTCTGGCACATATTAAGAACCATATAAATGTTTATTATTCTTATTATGGGAGATGAAAGATTTCCACATGGTAAACAAGTGCTCTCTCCCACTCACCCACACTGCTTGCATATGATTAAATTCGTACTGTCCTCAGAGGGCAGCAGCCTCTCTCTCTGTGTTGCCTCTTTAGACACGATCCTCTCCTAGATCCTGACTCCTCTTCTTAGCTCCAAGCAATGTTCTAATTTATCTGAGGACAGTTAGGGCATGTTTTATAACTTTTCCCCATCTCCATGTGTTCTCATCTTACCCCACAGTTAGATTTGTTGGTTTGAATCTCCTGATTGGTATGAGTAAACATCTTCTGGTGACATAAGCAAAGATAGCATGCACAGACTGAGGGCATAATCTAGTTCTTAATTTTTTTTTGAAAACTCATGAAGTGTCTTAACAAGACAGGCTAGCCACTCATGTTCTGTCTGTATCCTCCCGAGCCTTTGATCTTTTCTGCTGATAGAGAAAGGAAGATTCCTTGGAGCATTCCGTCACAGGCTTGGCGGGCTGTTTGTTGAAGGCCCTACTTCATAGCAGATGTTGGAAACACCAATTAGGAGTTCTCAGGAGAGTGTTGGGCCTGACCAAAAGTTGTAGAGTAGTACTGAAAGAAAGCAAGGTGGGGGAGCCGTAGGGTGCAGAGGGGAGCTGGCCTGGTGGTCGGGTGACCAGGCTCTGGATCTTGACCTTAATTTGCTCTGAACTCTGAACCTGTCACTTCACTTTTCTGGGTTGTGTTCTGTCTCTAAGCTCCGTGATTCTATGCCAGCTTCTCAGATTTGCATCTCATGGGGGTTATTATTAATTTCTCAGAGAGCATTTGTGTGAGATGGTCACAGGACACAGTCCCTGGTATTCCCTTCAGGAACCCCAGGGAGAAGGAAGCAAGGCCTGGGCTCTCTGAAGAGCCTTGAAATTTTTCTTAGCAGCAGCTGGTAAACTTCTCATCTCTCCTTGACTGAAAGTCCCATTTCCATTCTGGGAGTGAGGGATAATGAGATTATCCTTAGACCAGCCAGGACCAACCTTGGAACTTACTTGAGGCCGGGGCTGTGGGAGGAAGGAGTGGGGTGCCCAGGTTTCATCAATATTCAGTTAGGAAGAAGGGGATGGGAGGTATACTTTCATGGCTTTTTGCAAGGTGGTGATTTAAAATGCTGATAAGAACCTTAAAGTTTTCCATGAATCATGTTCTTCCACAGAATGGAGTGATGATCAGTTTTCTTCCAGTTTCGAACCCACTTGTGTCATGAGTAAAGTCAGCTTGATACCAACCTTCTTTTGATGGGAAACAGACAAATCTTTTACTGAAATCCGGGGCTACCACATGTACCCCAGAGTGGTGACCTCTGAGTGCAGTGACCCAGGCTCATTCCCTGGGCCTCTTCTGTTAACTAACTCAGTCCCCCGCAGATGCCATCCAGACTCATGGTTTTAAATACCATCCATATGGTGATGACCCAAAATTTATGTTTCTAGCACAGATGTGTCCCTGAACTCTGTTCCAACCGCCTGTTCAATGTTTCAACCTGGACTTTAATAAGCAACTCAGAGACAGCATGTCTGAAACTGGCCTGTTACTATTTCTCCCTGCTATAGCTAGTCCCTTCCCTGGTCTTCTCCATCTTAGTAAGACGTTTCATTTGTGTAAATGAAGACCTTAAAGACATGATTGTCTATCAATCAGAAATCCTATAGGCTCTGCTTTAAAAATATATCCACATCCTGACCACGTTCTGTGACCTTCATGGCTACTATCCCAAGTCCAAGGCACGGTGGCCTCGATTATGTCAATAGATTTCTGAGGGGTCTCCTTGATTCCCCTTTAACTCTTTTTCAGTTTATTTTCAAGAGTAGCCAGAGTGATACTGGCTGGATAGTAGATGCAGATTAGATCATTCCTTGCCTCAAACCTGCTAAGAGTAAAAGCTAGTCAATATGTTTGCCCACAAGACGCCTCATTATTTTTCTGCTTTTATCTCCTGCTCTTCTTCTCTGCCCTCACCCAATTCAGTTTACACTGCCTTCTTATTATTCTCAAACACAGGCTAGTCCCTTTCTTACCTTAGGACTATTGTACATGCTCTTTCATGTACTGTAATGCTTTCCCTTTAGATTTTTCTTGGCTTACATTCTAACCTTTTTTACTTCTTTGCTGAAATGTCGCCTTCTAGCTACCCTGTTTAAAATTGTGCCCCTCCTGAACTTCCTGTTCTCTTCCATTTCATTTTTCTTCCTAGCACTTATTACTTCCTTGTGTTTTATATATATATATATGTATATATATATATATATATATATATTCCTTTTTTTTAAAGTTGGCTCCATGCTGGGCATGTAGGACTTGAGCTACAACTCTATCAACCTGAGCTGAGATCACGAGTTGGACACTTAACTGACTGAGCCACCTAGGAGCCCCACTAATGTGCTATATATTTTACTTATTTGTCTTATTTATTGCTTATTTATTACTCCCTCAACAGATGTAAATTCCATAAAGGTTGAGATTACTGTTTTTGTTTTATTCATTGCTAAATGCTGATAGTCTTGATTCAGAATAAGCTCTCTGTAAATATCTACTGATTGTTGAAACAGTGAATTAGTTTGAATAAATATGTCTGCCTTGGTCCTAGACAGATAAATTCACATGGACATCTGGGCGTAGAGGATGGATATCTGTAGTTTGAAGATGTTCCTTAGGTGATCTGATGCACAGGTAGCATAGGACCCACTGATCTAACATGTTCTCTGCCCAGCAGTAGTACCTATTTATTTGTCCCCATTAGTCTATGTGCCAATTTTGCATAGATCCCTGTTTGTCTCGTTTATTATATTGACCATCATGGGCAAAGTCCTGTGATTTAACAAAGGAAGGAAGCATTTTCTCCAAAGTAAACTCAAGAAAGCAGGAAACTTTTATATAATATAAAATAAAGAAAACTTTATTTTCACTGATAGTCATTCTTGTCATGTCAATGGGTTACCAAGTTGAAGGCATTTGCAGTGACACAGGGAATTAGTTCTGCAATTACTTTCGCCAACGCAAACCTACAACTTCTTGGGGCTATGAGTTTTAATAATATTTTTCAGAGCACATTTGTTTATGTGATTGCTGGAGGAGCCCGAAACATTGATTTATTTCAGCAGGCTTGAACATTCTCATTTGGCCACGTCACATCCAGCCTTTACATCAAAGCTCCTCAACCCTAGAGAAATAGCTCTACTTCATTGCAAGAGAGGGGAGTGTCAGGTATAGCCTTCTCTGATGGTTCTGGATCATTTTTGATCCATCCCTTTTCTCCTTGTTCCTTACAGAGTTAAATCCTTTCTCGTGTAAAAGAGTGTGATTGTGAGGGCTCTCCTCCTCTGGGATGGCCCCATATCTGCCTTTTCCCCAAAGTCGAAGTCGTGTCTGTGAGAAGGCTGCATTGTAGGATGAAGGGCCCAAGTATGGAATTTCTCCCTTCTTGTTCCTTCCCTTCTGAGTCTGACACTCACAAGGTCCCAGCAGGAAAAAGAGGGTGGTGGATTTGCCTCCATATCTTCCTATTAAGAGCCTAAGTGGATGCTAGGTCTGAGAGAGAAGCTCACTGTCATCGCAAACCTCCTCATCAGCTACAGAGAAGGAGAGAAAAGGAAAAGATGCTGTACCCAGAAGTGGAGTTACCCATAGGCTCCATCTCCACACGTCCCTTTTTTTTAGCAATCTTTGGGTCAGCTCTTTATTCACACCCAGAAAACAGATGGGGTACTTTCTTTGTTCTGCCAAGAGTATGCCTTTTTGTCATTTCATAATGTCTGGGGATGTGTTCAAAGAGGCTCTGAAGTCCCTGCTCATTTGGTGGGGATGGGAGGGTACCAGAATTGTGTATTCCCCCCCAACCCAGTTCTCCTTGCACCCTTCCCTGGGATTGAGTCTTCTGCCTCCCAACCATGTGGTGGGAAGACAGCTAGTTGAGTCTGTTGGTGGGCAGCCAGTTGGGAAGTTCAGTCTCAATGATTTTCTACTTATGGTCGGAAAGGAGGGCATAAGACATGGAACGTTGTGCTGTGAGGATGGCTCGTGCTATGGGCCCAGTTTCCTCCTTCCACAATATCCAATGTTGAATGTATGTTTGTGTGTGTGTTTGTGTGTGTGTGGTTGTGTAATGGCAAGGGATAGAGAACCTCACCCCCCATCTCCTACTTCCCACTCATAGGCCATAGTTACCCCAATATTCTCTTTCCAGAATATAATATATCTGGGGTCTCACCTTAGCATCTATCTAGGCTCAAAGTCAAGGCCACATCACTTTCTCAGGGTTTCATTTGGATAGATTTTGAGAGGACAAAAATATCTGGAATAGCTATTCTTCTCTTAGCTTCTTTGATGGTAGCAACAATTATCTGGTTGATTTCCAGATTCCTCCATGTCTAGCATGTCAGCTGCTTGAACTAACACTTATTAAAGAAAACGAAATGGGAAGAATAAGGGCCAGAACTGATTCTTGCGGATATTTGAGTAATTCTGAGGCAGAGACACTTTCTGGTTATTGTTTTGTGTTGGGCATAGAAAAGTTAACCTGCTCCTTGAGGTTTTTTTGAAGTTTTTTGTCTTATCAAGATGGTGGTGATGATGAATGGGTTTGATAACAAGAGGCTTTGAAATTATAGTGCTCTCTATGAATTCATATATCTAGTCTATCTCCCCATGGGCAAAGAAACTGAGAATTGACTGTATACCTATTCAAATGATGCTATTACATTTCCATTCCAGAAGTGTACTTCTGATGTTGTGCCATTCATCACTTGATAGATGTTCTTATTATAAATCACTGTAAAATTAAGAAGGGGGGAGCAGTAAATCTGTCAAATTGGTAAGAATCCTGTGATGTTACTGCATTCTGTTCAACTTATGATTCAGAATTTGAATAGCAACGCATTCTGGTTTATTAATCATGGTGAAAGGGACAACTTGTCAGATTTCCATATTAGAAACCTTTGTTTAGACATTATTTTCCAATTTTGACAAGGTTGAGGATTCAAAAACTGCTTTATTAGATTGCCTTATTTCTATTTGCTGTGTTCCCGCCATCCTGTCAGACATGGTGTGTGAATCGGTAAACTTGATATTGAATTTACCGTCTAATAAGAATATCAACTTAAAACACGTTTTTGGTTAAGAACCAAGTGTGTTCTTTTCATAATTATTGACTACTAATGGGGGAGTTCAGCATAAGGTTTCACAAGTGTGACATTCCCTCCAGTGAGATGTTTGTAAGCAGTTGATGTGATTGCGCGTATATATTATCAGCTAGAAGTCAGGCAAAAATAAATTATTTGTAGTATTTTGTTTGTTTTTATTTTTGGTCTCTCTTGAGATAGGATTATTCATGAACACAAAAAGGCTTTTCATGGTATACCATCATTTTTCTCTTTCTTGGGGAAAAAATTCAATGTGGAAATGAAAACAAGCCTCTAAAGTTTAAAATGGGATGAGGACAATGATGACTTTGGCTATGAAAGAACTTTTAGACTTAGTATTTCATTTAATTCTATAACAACCATATGATATAAATGGGAGAGGTATTATTATCTTTATTTACAATAAAAATAACTGAACCTGTACCAGATTAAGTGAATAGCAAGGTATTTCTTCAGCCTCTCCAGAAAAAACAGGGATGAACTTCAGCACTTCTGAGTCAATGCTCTTGTATTCTGGTGCTGTTACTCTTTTACCGTGTGGCTTTTTATATCCTGCTATGACCTAGGGAAATATTTCCCCAAGGTTTTTTAACATCTCAAATGACATCAAACTGCTTGAGTGGAGTTTCATTGCCAGAGTACCAGGTGGTTCTATTTGGATTTTTCTAACCAGAAAAGAAAATGGCTTTTCCTCAGAGCCATGTATCTATCGAGACCCCTTCAGTTTCAGGCGGGACTGGTATACAGAAGGAACTAAGAGCCCCACATGAAAATCTGCTACGCTTTGTGCTCTAAGCACTAGAATTTTCAGATAAAATTTATTTAAATGACAGTTTTTTTCTTAATAAATTTCAGAATGGTATGGTAGCTAACTTAACATAGAAAAAATACTGTCCTTCACCATTAAAAAAAAAGAAGAAGAAGAAAAGAATGGTCTGATCATTTGATGTCTCATCACTATTTGTCTTGTGTTAACAAAAGATTAAAGTGCAGATGTAAAATTTTTTGAGGGTACACCAGAAATTGTTAGCAGTGATTTCAGTGTTTAAGAAGAGGAGAAGGAAATTTTTTTTCCTTTCTGTACTGCTTATAAAATAAACATGCGTTACTTAAAAAATAATTTTAAAAAAGTACAATACTCAGGTAAAGGAGAGAAACAAGAGAACTATAAACTCATCTTTAGAGGACCCGAGAATACCATCCCTGTGGCGAAGGGTCTCCAGGGCAGGATGCAGCCTGTATCTGTGGGTCAGACTAGTCTGAGCATTATGGTAGAGATGCAGTGGCGAGCCACCCCAGGGAGCTGATTTTCTGAGTAATGAAGAACTTGATGATAAAGTAAACACGAAGGAGCACACACAGTCAAAGTGATGAGGGAAATCAGCATTTCCATATTCAAAATAAGGTATGTCAGGTACTCTAGAAGCTAAAAATCACAGCTGATAAAAATACCCTGATTCACAACCCGGGGAATGTGGTTGGTGATGCTGTGAGAGTCTAGTATGGTGGCAGATGGCAGCTAAGCTTGTGGAGAGCAGAGCAGAGCCAATAGAGAAATTGAATCACAATGTGATACAACCTGAAACTAATGTAATACTGTGGGTCAACTATACTTAAAAAAAATAATAATTAATTAAAAAAACACCCTGATTTCAATTTCATTTCAAACGTATGTGTCTATCTCCTGGCAGAGGTAGATTTTATCACTCCTTATTCTTAATGTCTTAGTTTGAAAAATGTATATTTGCATCACTGTTCAAATGCACATATATGTCTTTTTTTTAAGATTTTATTTATTTATTTGACAGAGTGAGAGAGAGAGCGAGATCACAAGTAGGCAGAGAGGCAGGCAGAGAGAAAGGAGGAAGCAGGCTCCCTACTGAGCAGAGAGCCCGATACAGGGCTTGATCCCAAAGCCCTGGGATCATGACCTGAGCCAAAGGCAGCGGCTTAACCCACTGAGCCACCCAGGCACCCTCTTCTTCTTCTTCTTCTTTTTTAATAAATGGTATAAGTCTCTCTCTCTCTCTTTCAGGTCTACAATTTCCACACAGATGTATCTGTGTTGGGGGGAGTGTGGAGGGGTGAGACTCTTAAGCTGGTTTTGAAAGGGATGTGTTAAGAACTAAGGTGCAGAAGTCTGGCTAGTGAATGCTCCTTTCATTTCTCCATGCGTGCAGGTCTTTCAGTAATGGCAAAAGTCGTTGTTCGAAACATTCCCTGTTGGTGGTCTTATTTTCACAGAAGACATTAAGTTTTCTTTTTTTTGCTTGATGTCCTGGGAGTTCAAAAATTGTATTCAGTAATTATATTCAATAATAGTCTTATAGAATTATTAAAATGTAAGTAGCCAAACTTTTAATCTTTTGAATGTGGCAGAGAGATTCCAGGCTCATTGCCCCATGATCCTGCCTCCTGGTATTCATACCCTTCTACACTCTCTTCCCACGGAGTATGTGATTTGCTTTTAGGCCACAGAGGGGAAGCTACTTCTGATGACATCGCATCATAAAATATTTCATCTTGCTCTATAGACTCTTCCTATTAGCTTGATGAAGTTAGTGCCCGTAAAGGAGAAGCCCTCCTTGCAAAGAAGTGCAGAGAGCCCTTAGCAGCTGCGAACAGCTTCTAGCTGCTAAAGTGATCCTAATTGACAGTTAGCAAAAAGCCAGGGCCCTCAGTTCTACAAAGGAAAAACAATGAGTTCTGCCAGCAACATCTGTGACCTTGGAAGTGGATTCTTCCCCAGTTAAACTTCCACATTAGTGCATGGACCAATCAGCACCTTGCCTGCAGCTCTGTGCGACCCTAAACAGAAGGCAGCTGAACCATGGCCAGATTCCTGACCTACAGAAGTGGTCAGATAATAAATGGGTATTGTTTCAAACTGCTGAGTTTGTGGTCATTTGTTATGTAACAATAGATAACTAATACAAGAGGGTTTTTTTTCCCCCCAGCATCTTATTTTCATTTTATGACTTAAGTATACACATTTGAGTATTTAGAAAGTTTTTCTTCTTTTTCCTGAATTATTTCTATTCCCTCCAGTGTCAGTTTTTTTGTTTTGTTTTGTTTTGTTTATTTCTTTTATCCTGCTGTTTCAATGGTTGTCTTTGTTTTAAGTCAGAAGGACTAAAAATGTTGGAGTTTTCTCTGCTCTTGTTTAAGATTTTCTACATCAAATTCTCTTTTCTGAGGATGCATTCTGCCTAAAAATTCTGCAGAGTGGGACTGGAAGTGTTGATTAACAGTTCAAAAGAATTGCATCCAACACTATAGGATTGGTACACATGTAAGAAGCCTGTTAGAACACAGACTTTCATGTGAGAGGCTTTCAATCTGGGTCACCAACATCTACTACGCCAGAAGGCTTACTTCCTCTCCACTGTTTCAGTCTGCCTTTAGGGACAAATGCTGACTGTCTTTGCTTTCGGTGCGGAACTGAGGGGTGATGAAAATGTCACTTTTCATTTTCATCCCCCAGGGGTCAGACCAGCAGATTCCTTCTCATCTTAAATGCTGCCTCTTTGTGCTCTCTTCAGTTGTTTCATCTACCAATAAGCTTTTATCCATCTTTAGTCTTCCAGAAATATTCTAAATATATGTTTTCCATTGTAATAGGACCTCCCGTGCTCTTGGATATCCTGTGTGTAGTCCTTTCAGTGAGTGCATTCCTCTGCACTCACTGGACTGCACTCACTGGACTCAATGGACTGGGGGGTGCTTAAATCACAGAAATTTATTTTCTCACAGTTCGGGAGGCTGGAAGTCCAAGATTAAGGTGCTGGCAGGCTGGTTTATGGTGAGACCCTTCTCCATAGCTTGTAGATGCTTGCCTTCTTGCTGTGTCCTCGCATGGCCTCTTCTCTGTGCATTAGGTATGCCTGGGGTCTCTTCCTCTTCTAGAAGGACACCAGTCCTATTGTATTAGGGCTCCACCACTGCAACCTCGCTTAACCTTAATTATGCATTTAAAGGCCCTTAATTACGCCCTTAAAAGCCCTAAATCCAAATCCAATCACATTAAGGGTTAGGACTTCAACCTATGGATTTTGGGTGGGGGGAGGGACACAGTTCAGTCCATAGCAGTAGGACATCTGAGGAATCCTCCAGCTTTAACTGGGAACCAGGCCTCTTGTTTAAGAGCATCATGCCATGTTGCTGGATCTTGTAAGGCCTGGAACTCTGGACAAATGCCAGAATCTTTGGAAGAGTTAGGTGCCATATGTATATTTTTTATATAGCAAAATGATATAACTATACAACAATATAACTATGTATTGTTTTGCTGCTTTATATAGCAAAACAATAGCAAAAACTATATGAGCAGCAAAAATATTTTATTTTTTATTTATTTATTTTTTTGGTGATAGTGAGCACACTAGTCAGAGCTACTTTCTTACTTCAAACTTCAGACAATAAAACCAGAAACTGAACCAGAAGTTCAAACAGGGTAGGCAAGGGAGAAGCATTTAGCCTTTAACCATGTAGCCTCCCTGGGAGAGAGTGAGGGCAGGGTAGGCAAGGGAGAAGCATTTAGCCTTTAACCATGTAGCCTCCCTGGGAGAGAGTGAGGGCAGTGGGGCGGGCAGCAGCAGCTCCAGGATTCCCTGGGTATAGTTCAGGGAACTTGGAGCCCTGAGCCAGCAGCTGGGAAGGGCAGCAGGTGCAGGACAACCCAGGTATTTTCCTGAGCTAGAAGGGGGGATTTGGAGGTGCCCCATTCCAGGGAGCCAGCTGGTGGAGCCAAGTCACAAATTGCTGTTCTCTTGTTTCTGCGTGTGACCCCACTGTGGCTCTTGGCTGGTGGCCTGGGAAACACCTGTTGCCCCATTACTGGGGCCCATGGACTGGTTTAGGCTGCTGCAAGCTTAGGGACCAGATCGTTATCTTCAGTAAAAATAACATATCTTCGTCAATGAAAGACTCCTTTAGTTGGCAACTTTGAGCAAAACTCACTCCCCTCTATAAAAGATTATTTTGTACAGGTACAGATCCCAAATCATGCCTCCAGTATGAGGTAATGTCTTCTAGAGCAGTTGCAAAAATGAAAAAAAACATTAAATGGAGAAAATGCTTTTGACTATAAAAACAGGTGATTTTGAGTATAAAAACAGGTGATTGTTTTCACTGTATCACCTAGCAACACTCTCACTTTTCCATTTTTAGCTCAGTATTTACAGGTAACTTCAAATTATGATCTGTTTCTCCCTTATATTGATGCATTTATTCATGACAGAATTTTATTTTTATTTTATGGTGGTTGGGTATTTTTAGTATCCCAGATGCTTTCCAGAGTGGTAGAGTTTTGGTCCTCACAATTTAAAGTCAAATATAATTTTGTGTTATAAATATAGAAAGAACAACAACAAAAAAAACTATTCAAATTCTTTTAATTAGAACTTTGCTGTAAATATTTCTTGAAATATTTGTATGACCTAGAATTTTCAAATATGTTCATCTTACAACAATCGTTAAATAAAAAGGCATTCTGGGTATTTTGTCTTCACAAATTTCTAAATGTTCCTATTTCTGTCTTTATAACTCATATGGCACTTTAATAAAAGCAGAATGTAAAATTTTCCTACTTTAAGATGCATTTCCTAACCCTACAATGGTATTGTTATTCTGTGGGCAAGTGTTGCACCACAGTGAATTTGAAGCTCAATGGGAAATGTTTTTTAAGCATCTACTATATACTAAATTCTGTGCTTGGTACTTGGGATACAAAGGCCCATCAATTGTCATAGTATGCAGCCCGCATTCACTGTCCAAGTAGAAACACACCACCAGAAAGATAGTCTCAATATAGCGTAGATCCCCAAATAGGAGTATAAGACAGCAGCTCTCAAGACTTTTTTGGTCTCAGGACTACTTCATATTCTCAAAAAAGGATGTCTCAGAGCTTGGGTTTATATGAGATATCTAACCATCTGTCTGTTAGAAATTAAAATAAAAAAATTAAAAACATTTATTGATTAATTTAAAAAGAACAAACCCATTGTATGTTCACATTAAAAATATATTTTCTGAAAAATAACTATTTTCTAAAACTAAAGTACTGGTAAGAGTGGCATTATTTAGCATTTTTTTGAAATCTCTTTAATAGTTGGATTAATAGAAGATAACTGGATCCCCACATTTGTGTCTGCATTGAGTATATTGCAGTAAGTTGTTTTGTTTGAAGTATATGGAGAATATCTGGCTCCATGCAGATATGAGACATGAAAAGGGAAGAGTATTATAATAGCCTTTTTAGCAAAGACACTTGAGAATCACTACAACAGGCCCCTCCCCCAGAAGATCAACAAGAAGCCCAGCCAGGACCAAGTTCACCTACCAAGGAGTACAGTTTCAATACCAAGGAGAGCAGCGTAATTCCAAAGGAGGAAAAAGCAAAGCCCGGAACTCATGGCTTTCTCCGCATGATTCTTTAGCCTTGCAGTTAATTTAATTTTTTTTCTTTCTTTTTTTTTTTTTCAATTTATTTTTCTTCTTCTGCTAAATTTTTTTAACTTTTAACCTTTTCTTTTTTAACGTTTTTTAACTAGTTTATCTAATATATATATATATTTTTTTCCT